>NC_069499.1:51776884-51844384 GCF_027579735.1 Bombina bombina | reverse complement strand
GAAGGGAGGGAACAAGTCAGGTAACCTAAACGGAAGGCACCACAGCTTGCAAAACCTTTCTCCCAAAAACAGCCTCCGAAGAAGCATAAGTATCGAATTTGTAAAATTTGGCAAAAGTATGCAGAGAAGACCAAGTCGCTGCCTTACAGATCTGATCAACAGAAGCCTCGTTCTTGAAAGCCCATGTGGAAGCCACATCTCTAGTAGAGTGAGCTGTAATTCGTTCAGGAGGCTGCCGTCCAGCAGTCTCATAAGCCAATCGGATGATGCTTTTCAGCCAAAAGGAAAGAGAGGTAGCAGTAGCTTTCTGCCCTCTCCTCTTACCAGAATAAACGACAAACAAGGATGATGTCTGTCTGAAATCCTTTGTTGTTTCTAAATAGAATTTTAAAGCACGGACCACGTCTAGGTAGTGTAACAAACGTTCCTTCTTCGAAACTGGATTCGGACACAGAGAAGGAACAACTATTTCCTGGTTAATATTCCTGTTGGAAACCACCTTTGGAAGAAAACCAGGCTTGGTACGTAAAACTACCTTATCAGTATGGAATACCAGATAGGGTGAAGTACACTGCAAAGCTTACAAATCAGAAACTCTTCTAGCAGAAGAAATAGCAACCAAAAACAGAACTTTCCAAGATAGTAACTTAATATCTATAGAATGTAAGGGTTCAAACGGAACCCCTTGAAGAACTGAAAGAACTAAGTTTAGGCTCCATGGAGGAGTCATAGGTCTGTAGACAGGCTTGATTCTGACTAACGCCTGTACAAACGCCTGTACATCTGGCACGGCTGCCAGACGTTTGTGCAACAAAACAGACAGAGCAGATATCTGTCCTTTTAGAGAACTAGCTGACAAACCTTTATCCAAACCCTCTTGGAGAAAGGAAAGTATCCTAGGAATTTTAATTTTACTCCAGGAGAATCCCTTGGATTCGCACCAACAGATATATTTTTGCCATATCTTATGGTAAATGTTCCTAGTCACAGGTTTTCTGGCTTGAACCAGAGTATCTATAACTAAATCTGAAAACCCACGCTTAGATAGAATCAAGCGTTCAATTTCCAAACAGTCAGTTGCAGAGAGACTAGATTTGGATGTTCGAATGGACCTTGTACTAGAAGATCCTGTCTCAAAGGTAGCTTCCATGGTGGAGCCGATGACATATTCACCAGGTCTGCATACCAAGTCCTGCGTGGCCATGCAGGAGCTATTAGAATCACCGAGGACTTCTCCTGTTTGATCCTGGCTACAAGCCTGGGAAGGAGAGGGAACGGTGGAAATACATAAGCTAGATTGAACGACCAAGGCGCTACCAACGCATCCACTAGCGTCGCCTTGGGATCCCTGGATCTGGACCCGTAGCGAGGAACCTTGGAGTTCTGACGAGACGCCATCAGATCCATATCTGGAATGCCCCATAGTTGAGTTAACTGGGCAAAGACCTTCGGGTGGAGTTCCCACTCCCCCGGATGGAAAGTCTGACGACTCAAATAATCCGCCTCCCAGTTGTCTACTCCTGGGATGTGAATTGCAGATAGATGGCAGGAGTGATCCTCCGCCCATTTGATGATCTTGGATACCTCTCTCATCGCCAAGGAACTCTTTGTTCCCCCCTGATGATAGATGTACGCTACAGTCGTCATGTTGTCCGACTAAAATCTTATGAATCTGGCCTTCGCTAGTTGAGGCCAAGCCAGGAGCGCATTGAATATCGCTCTCAGTTCCAAAATGTTTATCGGGAGAAGAGACTCTTCCCGAGACCATAGACCCTGAGCTTTCAAAGAGTCCCAGACTGCGCACCAGCCTAAGAGACTGGCGTCGGTCGTGACAATGACCCACTCTGGTCTGCGGAAACTCATTCACTGAGACAGGTGATCCTGAGTCAACCACCAGCGGAGTAAGTCTCTGGTTACCTGGTCTACTTGAATCTGGGGAGACAAGTCTGCATAATCCCCATTCTACTGTTTGAGCATGCACAGTTGCAATGGTCTTAGATGAATTCGAACAAAAGGAACCACGTCCATTGCTGCAACCATTAATCCTATTACCTCCATGCACTGAGCTATGGAAGGCTGAGGAATAGATTGAAGAACTTGACAAGCGTTTAGAAGCTTTAACTTTCTGACCTCTGTCAGAAAAATCTTAATTTTTACAGAATCTATTATTGTTCCCAGAAAGGGAACCCTTGTGGACGGGGACAGGGAACTCTTTTCTACGTTCACCTTCCAACCGTGAGACCTGAGAAAGGCTAAAACAATGTCTGTATGAGCCCTTGCTTTGGAAAGGGACGACGCTTGAATTAGAATGTCGTCTAGGTAAGGTGCTACAGCAATGCCCCTCGGCCTTAGAACCGCTAGAACGGACCCTAGCACCTTTGTGAAAATTCTGGGAGCAGTGGCTAAACCGAATGGAAGAGCCACGAACTGGTAATGTTTGTCCAGAAAGGCGAACCTCAGGAACTGATGATGATCTTTGTGGATAGGAATATGCAGGTACGCATCCTTTAAGTTTACAGTAGTCATATATTGACCCTCCTGGATTGTTGGTAAAATCGTCCGAATGGTTTCCATTTTGAATGATGGAACTCTGAGGAATTTGTTTAGAATTTTTAAATCCAGAATTGGCCTGAAAGTTCCCTCTTTTTTGGGAACTACAAACAGGTTTGAGTAAAAACCCAGACCTTGTTCCGCTGTTGGAACTGGGTGTATCACTCCCATCTTTAATAGGTCTCCTACGCAATGTAAGAATGCCTGTCTCTTTATCTGGTCTGAAGATAAGCGAGACATGTGGAACCTTCCCCTTGGAGGAAGTCCCTTGAACTCTAGAAGATACCCCTGAGAGACTATTTCTAGTGCCCAGGGATCCGGAACATCTCTTGCCCAAGCCTGAGCAAAGAGAGAAAGTATGCCCCCTACTAGATCTGGTCCCCAGTGATGTTTGAAATAATCCTTCTTCAATTCTGGCACGAAAAGGGTGTTACCTTTGAAAGGAATATTAAGCAATTTTGTTTTAGACGACACATCCGCCGACCAAGATTTTAGCCAAAGCGCTCTGCGCGCCACTATTGCAAAACCTGAATTTTTCGCCGCTAATTTAGCCAATTGAAAAGCGGCATCCAAAATAAAGGAATTAGCCAACTTTAGTGCGTGAATTCTATCCATGACTTCATCATATGGAGTCTTCTTTTGGAGCGAATTTTCTAGTTCCTCGAACCAAAAAGACGCCGCCGTGGTGACAGGAATAATGCACGAAATTGGTTGAAGAAGGAAACCCTGCTGAACAAAAATCTTTTTAAGCAATCCTTCCAATTTTTTATCCATAGGATCTTTGAAAGTGCAACTGTCCTCAATAGGAATAGTTGTGCGCTTGGCTAACGTTGAAACTGCCCCCTCAACCTTAGGGACCGTTTGCCATGCGTCCCTTCTGGGGTCGACAATGGGGAACATTTTCTTAAATATAGAAGGTGGAACAAAAGGTATACCTGGCTTCTCCCACCCTCTTGGGTATCGGAAAGGCATCAGCGTGCACAGGGATCTCTAAGAATTTGTCCATTTTGCACAACTTCTCTGGAATCACCAAAGAGTCACAATCATCAAGAGTAGTTAGCACCTCCTTAAGCAGGGCGCAGAGATGTTCTAACTTAAATTTGAATGCCACGATATCAGGTTCTGCCTGCTGAGCAACTTTTCCTGAATCAGAAATTTCTCCCTCAGACAGACCCTCCCTCACTGCCAATTCAGATTGATGTGAGGGTATAACAGATAAATTATCGTCAGCGCCAACTTGCTCATCCTCTGTATTTAAAACTGAGCAATCACGCTTTCTGGGAAATGCTGGCAGTTTGGATAAAAGATTTGCTATAGAATTATCCATTACTGCTGTTAATTGCTGCATAGTAACAAGCATTGGCGCGCTAGATGTACTAGGTATCGCCTGCGCGGGCAAAACTGGTTTTGACACAGAAGGAGAGGATGATGAGCTATCCCCACTACCTTCATTTGAAGAATCATCTTGGGCAACCTTATTAAATGTGACAGTACTGTCCTTACTTTGATTGGACGCCATGGCACAATTTGCACATACATTTAAAGGGGGAACCACCTTGGCCTCCATACACACAGAACATATGCTATCTGAAGGTACAGACATGTTAGACAGATTTTGGTAGGCTATTAATGCAATAAAAACGTTTTTAAACAAAACCGTTACCGTCTCTTTAAATAATAAAAAGAGCACACTTTATTTCTGAATGTTTGAAAAACTATGAAGGAAATATCCGATCTTTACAAAATTTACACCCCAGTGTCTTAATTAAATGAGCAATCCGGAGCTAATTGTTCAATTTACCGGTTTAAACACACTACAGTCCCTGCCACAGACTTTGCTGCGGCTTTTACCTTCCTTAGGGGTTATTCACCACAGAAATAAGCCTTCCTGAGTCCGTTTTTCAGCCACAGGACCCTCTCATATGAAGCTGCATGCACTGTCTCTAGAAGTAACTGCGCAACTGAGGCGCGAAAATGAGGCCTCCTCCCTCTGCATACCAGAGTGAAGGGGCCTTCCAGACTAGATTAGGCGTCTAAACAACTGCCAGGCGTAATAAAATGTTCCCAAAAGTGTTTCAAAATTCACAAAACACTCCAAATGTCATCGATTTAGCCCACAATAGTGTCAACCAGTATAGAGCCCATTTTATAAGCCTTAATTCTGTTATGAGTCTAAGAAAATGGCTTACCGATCCCATAAGGGAAAACTGACAGTCTTCTAGCATTACTATGTCTTGTTAGAAAAGAGACTGGTCATATCTGGAGCAGAAAAGTCTGCAAACTGTTCCCCCAACTGAAGTTCTCTGGTTTCAACAGTCCTGCGTGGGAACAGCAATGGATTTTAGTTACTGGTGCTAAAATCATACTCCTCTTTTAACAGAACTCTTCATCACTTTCTGTTGTAGAGTAAATAGTACAAACCGGCACTATTTTAAAATAACAAACTCTTGATAGAAGAAATAAAACTACAACTAACACCACATACTCTTTACCATCCCCGTGGAGATGCTACTTGTTCAGAGCGGCAAAGAGAATGACTGGGGGGCGGAGCCAGAGGGGGGGCTATATGGACAGCTTTTGCTGTGTGCTCTCTTTGCCATTTCCTGTTGGGGAGGAGAATATCCCCACAAGTAAGGATGAAGCCGTGGACCGGACACACCAATGTAGGAGAAATTACCCTCTTCTACACCTGCACTCTTAGCAGGTTACTGTTACGTTATAATGTTTTAACTGTTTTATTGGATTATGCCATTCACAAAACTCACACACTTAAGGGTACATATTATATGTCTAAACATAAAAATTTGCCTCTCATTTTATATATCTTATATACTGTAGCTGTGGGAGTGTAGGAAAGAATTACAAAACATATCACACAAATTAGCTAATTTGGACACACAATAAACCATGACAAAATGACTCAACCAGAACTTAATTTCATATCCTAAAATCTCTATTGCCCTTAATTGGTTTAAAAAGATAAAGGAGTCAATGAATGTTTTGCAGGCAACACACTTTGTCAGAGACAAAGAGCCAAGATTACAGACCCGTTAGGTTAATTCAATTCCCATCATAAGAAAACCAACGGAGTAAGGATTATATTCCACAGACATGTACACTTTCAACTGATTGATAGATTTGAGGACAAATAGGGAAGGTATCTCTGTGGCAAACCTAGCCACTTCTGGACTATAATGTAAGAAAGGTTGTCTATAGGCTGTATTGTGTGCTATGTTGATGTGACAGACCCTTCTGTCAGTACTGAAGGAGTTAACTGTGTTCAGCTTTAAGAAGCTATTCTTGAACGACAAGGTTACTAGCCTCAGCTATTGTGTACTGTCATTAAAGTTAGTGATAAACAGTCCATTGTTTAATCACCCTCAGAGAGCAGACGCCTAGGTGATAAGAAAAGCCAAATGTGTCTTGTGTTTAAGTTGTTATCTGCCTAAGTAAAGTAATGTGATTCTATTGTGGCCTGTCCAAGGGTGTGGTCCTTCCATCTAATGTACAACATTCTTTCAACCCCCCATCTGGGGGGTCAGACCTGCATAAATACTAGGCATAGCCTTTTAATAAATGTCATTCTGTTTTAAACCTGAAAACTGGCTGGGTTGTGAGTTGCTGATCCCATATTCAGGACATTGTTCCCTGGTGTTAACCCTTGGTATCCTGTTGGTACCGTAACAATTGGTGGCAAGCGACGGAATGAACCTTATCGCCCAGAAGAGCAACTACACAAGCCAGGGGAAAGATAGCCAGCAGCAAACCCAAGGCTATATCAATTGCCGAGCTGATGGAGGCAGACAGAGCTCGCAGTGCTACGCCTCCAGCAGCCATGGAGGAGACCCTATACCAGAGGGAAATGAGGACCAGGCTGGAATTTTTACCCCAACCTGTACCACAGGACATGCTATCCGTGGTAATGGCAGATGTGCAGGAGTACGTGATGGCACACAGTCCGCGGAATGCATCCTCCCGAGCAGAATCCATTTCGGAAGCACTCAGCAACCCAGTAAGACCCAAAATCCCATACCATGCCTTTAAAATGTTTTGTGAGGAGAAGGATGAGATCGATGGGTATTTACAGGATTTTGAGAGACTGTGCGAGTTACATGATTTGGAGCAGTCCGTATGGGTGCCGGTGCTAGCAGGCAAGCTAGCCGGTAGGGCAGCGGAAGCGTATCGCGCTGTACCCAGGGAGGACAGCAAGGATTACGCTAAAGTGAAGAGAGTGATCTTGGAAAGATATGCCATTACCCCAGAGGCATACCGGCGCAAGTTTAGAGGCCTACGAAAGCCAGAAAGAGATTCCCATGCAGAGTGGGCCCACAAGCTGGATCAAGCATCTCAGGGGTGGATACAGGCCAGCCAAGATACCACCATGGAAGAATTGCGACAACTGATGCTGTTGGAGCAATTCTTTAACGGCTTGTCCCCAGAAGCCCAAGAATGGGTGAGAGATCGAAAACCCCTCACCTTACCCGAAGCAGCCAGATTAGTAGACCAGCATTTTGATGCCAGGAGGCACCATGGACTACTGCCTAAGACGTACGCTCGACCCACGGGACAACCCAGTCCTCTACAGCCTAACAACAGCACAGTGACACCTTTTCGCCCAGCCCCAGGGAATCCACCACTCCCCTCACGATACAACGGACGGGCGAATATACAATGCCACACCTGCAAGCAGTGGGGACATGTGGCACGTGAGTGCACCCAAAATCGGAGCAGACAAGCTTGGAACCAGGTCAGACAGAACCTGGCCCCAAGGGCGGCTGCTCACCATTACCAAATGGAGCCAGCCGCTCATGAGGTGTTGAGCACCCAAGCCGAGGAACCCCTGGGAATTCTGCATGAGGTGATGTCGGTCCAGGCCACGAACTACCCCCAGAGAGCGAGGTTCAATTCGCGGGGCAACTCACAACCTAACCGGTGCTTTGGATGTAAGCAACTAGGGCACAAAAGACCAGAGTGTCCCCTAAACGCAGCGAACCAAGCACAGTCCTGGAGAAGACCCGCCGGCGGAATCCCACGTAATCCTCAGCCTGCGGCCCGCTACGTAGAGGCGCCAGAAGGCTGGGGCAGCCTACATGAAGCTGACCCCGTGCAAGCTGCCCACAGGAATAACCGGCAACTGGTTAAAGTGAATGGAAAGGAGGTCAGTGGTCTACGGGATACTGGTGCTACCATGACCTTGCTTCAAAAGAACTTGGTGTCTGAGAAACAGCACACTGGAGACACTGTGGCTGTGAGGATAGCAGGGGGCACTGTGTTCTGCCTACCTGTTGCCAGGGTACATTTGGATTGGGGAGTGGGCGCTAGACCTGTGAATGTGGGGGTCAAGAAGGACTTACCTGCTGATGTTCTCCTTGGAAATAACTTGGCCCCCCTTGTTTCTGCCTATGCTCCCATGGGTCCCGCTGATGTTAACCCCGTGACTACCCGTGCCCAGATCCGTGCAGCAGAGACTGACCCACCTGCTGCTAAGCCCCAGGACGCTGAGCTCAGTAAATCTCTATCTGCTATTGATACATGGAAGTCCCGTTACAATGCGCTTATGAAGGAGAAGAGTCACGTAGAGGATGAAATGGTCACGTTAAATAATCATGTAACAGTGCTAGCGGGAGAGAAGAGGAGTGCAGAGGAAAAAGCACGTTTAGAATAGGAATCTCTGCTAGACAAACTGCACCGACAGACTGCAGAAAACACCAGCTTGAGAGTGGAACATGAAACATTAAAGACAAACTTAGTGACACTGGAGGAAAAGCTGACGCTGGCTCATAGTGAGGTGCAGCAACTCAAGGGCACCCTATGTCAGTATGAAGGGATTGTGGATACCTATAAAGAGCAGGTACAAAAAACTCATAAAGAAGCTGATGAGATTTTGAAGGACTGTTTAGCCTAGTCTGGGCACTGAAGAAGTTGAACCCTTATTTTTACGGGCAGGAATTCTCTCTCATAACGGGAATACAGATGGATTGTCCCGGCAAACTGACATGCCTACCACCTCCTAATCCGGTCATCCCCAGGTTGACCCGCCAAAGGGTCAAGCCGGGTCTGCCGGAGTGTTCCACAAGGGGGGAGCTATGTGACAGACCCTTCTGTCAGTATTGGAAGGGTTAACTCTGTTCAGCTTTGAGAAGCTATTTTCTAAAGACAGGTTTGCTGGCGTCAATATAATATAATTAAGTTTAAATGATAAACATTCCCATTGTTCAATCACATCTAGAGAGCAGACGCCCCAGTGATAAGAAAGGATCAAGTGTGTCTTGTGTTTAACTTGTTATCTGCTTAAGTAAGGTAATTCTACTGTATCATGTCAAAGGGCGTTTCCCCTCTATCTAATGTACAACATTCTTTCAACCCCCCATCTGGGGTCAGACCTGCATAAATACTGGGCATATATAAAATGTCATTCTGTTTTAAACCCGAAAACTGGCTGGGTTGTGAATTGCTGATTCCCTATGCAGGACATTGTTCATCTGGTGTTAACCCTTGTTATCCTGTTGGTACCGTTACAATCTCTTTTTTTAGTTAGACTACTGTTTAATAGACCCATTACATTAGTGAACTTATATGCTCCAAATATCAATCAGCTTCCTTCTTCTCTAACATTGGCAAAAAGATACTAGATGTTAAAAAGGGACTCTTATAATTAGGGGAGATCTTAATGTGGCACACTTTCCCAAATTGGATAGCTCCAGAAGAAGCTGCTCGAACTCATCTAAGGTTAAGAACAACATCCTTAATGATATAAAGTTACTCTCTCTTATAGACATATGGAGATTACAACACCCCCTATCTCGTAATTATACATTCTTCTCCAGCCCCCACAAAACGTACTGACGAATTGATTACTGGCTAATTGACCAAAATAACCTGGAATTTATAAAATACTCTTCAATACAACCTATATCCTGGTCAGACCATGCTTCAATCTCCTTTTCCATTTCGTGGCCCACAATACCCATGTGCCCTTTTTTATGGAGGCTGGATGAATCCATCCTACATAACTTGCTTTTTAAAGAACAAATAGGAAAATCTCTTAAGGAATATTTCGATCTTAGCTTTCCACAATCATCAGATCCCACCACTCTATGGCTGGCCCTTAAGGCGGTATTGAGAGGGGAACTGATAAAATAAAGCTTTTATTAAATCCTCCAGACAAAAGCTTTACAAAGCCCTACTTTCGAACCTACACACAGCTGAGCTAGAACACAAGCTTGCCCCACAGAATAAAATTTTCTTAGATAAGTTAACGAAAGCTAGACTGGAGCTAAATAAATAGTTCCACCAGGAAGCCCAGAAACATGCCCTATTTCTTAAGAAATCCTACTAGAGTGTTGAAACGAAGAGCCTTGCAAAATCAAATTCACCAGATAGAAAACCCTCAAGGGGAAAAAATATTAGATCCCAAAACCATAGCTAACACATTTAAGAACTTTTATAAAAACCTGTATAATTTAACAATTAACAGTTATCTACAAAAGATAGATTCACTCTTATTAGAAAATAATCAAAAGGAAGATTTAGATGCCAATATCACACTACAGGAAGTTATTGACGCAATAGATGATTTACCCTCTGGGAAAAGCCCAGGACCCGATGGCTACACCAATTCTTATAATAAATTATATAGGAATCTACTGGCCCCACATCTCTTAACTTTATTCCACCTAATAGATCAAACAGGCCAGCTATCCATTGAAAGCCTGATAGCACACATATCTGTAATCCCAAAACCCAAACATATAATGAGTAATTATAGACCTATATCACTCCTCAATACAGATGTGAAATTGTATGCCAAAATACTAGCAAAGAGAATCAATTGAATAATTCCACAAATAATCCATACAGTCCAAGTAGGTTTTGTCCCTGGAAGAGAGGCCAGGGACAACACTATCAGATCACAACAACTAATAGACCATGCTAAACACAAAAATTTAAATATGATACTGTTATCAAGACGCTGAAAAGGTGTTTGTTCGTCTAAACTGGTGCTTCCTATATGCCCCAGTACGAAAAATAGGATTGGGGGAAATTATGCTACAACAATTACTCTAATCCGACTGCCCAAACTAAATTAAATGGGGTGCTTTCTGACAGCTTTGCTATCCATAACGGTACACGGCAGGGATGCCCTTTATCACCTTTATTATTCATTATTTGTATGGATGTATTAGCAACAAAAATTAGACAAAATCCTAGTATATCCGGTATATCGATGGGGACGAACGAATACAAATTGTCTTTATACGCGGATGGCGTGTTTACTCTTTCCTCACCGCATAAATCCATTCCAATAGTCTTGGAAGAATTGTATGCATTTAGTGCAGTTTCACAGTTTTCCGCCAACAAACAGAAATCCGAAATCCTCAACATTACACTTCCTGCCAGAGATTTTCAAACCTTGTTAAATATATGCCCATTTACACCACAAAACTCGGCTATTAAATACCTAGGTATCTATCTTTCCCCAAAATCAACAGTTTTATTTAAATTAAATTACTCTCAATTACTAAATACAATCCAAAAAGATATTGAATCATGGGAGGCACGCACTTTCTCCTGGTGGGGTAGGATACAAGTTTTTAAAATAAATTTACTACCCAGAATTTTATATATTTTACAAACCGTTTCAGTCAGCCTTACAAACAATTTCTTATCTAAACTACAATTTATTATAAACAATTATATATGGGGAAACATAAAACTGTATATTAACAAGAATACTATGTATAGACCGCTAGAGGAAGGAGGATTAGGTCTCCCTAAGATAAGTACATATTACCACTCAATATGCCTACAAAGGATATCGAATTGGCATAGATATAGCACAACCAAATCATGGGTATCAATAGATTCCCACATTCTCAGGACACCCTCGCCAGGAGCTCTATGCTGGATCAAACATGTCTATAGACCTTCCTGGTTACATGCCTACCCTTTATTACACAACACCTTTGCCTTGTGGGATACATTGATTCAAAGGCTACCTAAGCTCTCGACATTGACATCTTCCCTCTCACCCATATCACTGAATGCAGAGTTAGTGGGTGGTTTGGAAATTACATTACAATCCACAGAAAGTTGGGAACTAGGACACACTATACCCATATACAAGCTATTATATAAAAGGAAGGAAAAAACACAATTTATGCTTACCTGATACATTTATTTCTCTTGTGGTGTATCCAGTCCACGGATCATCCATTACTTGTGGGATATTCTCATTCCCAACAGGAAGTTGCAAGAGGACACCCACATCAGAGCTATTATATAGCTCCTCCCCTAACTGCCATATCCAGTCATTCGACCGAAAACACGCAGAGAAAGGAGAAACCATAGGGTGCAGTGGTGACTGTAATTTAAATGAAAAAAATTACCTGCCTTAAAATGACAGGGCGGGCCGTGGACTGGATACACCACAAGAGAAATAAATTTATCAGGTAAGCATAAATTGTGTTTTCTCTTGTAAGGTGTATCCAGTCCACGGATCATCCATTACTTGTGGGATACCAATACCAAAGCTAAAGTACACGGATGAAGGGAGGGACAAGGCAGGTACTTAAACGGAAGGTACCACTGCCTGTAAAACCTTTCTCCCAAAAATAGCCTCCGAAGAAGCAAAAGTATCAAATTTGTAGAATTTTGAAAAAGTATGAAGCGAAGACCAAGTCGCTGCCTTGCAAATCTGTTCAACGGAAGCCTCATTTTTAAAGGCCCAAGTGGAAGCCACAGCTCTAGTAGAATGAGCTGTAATCCTTTCTGGAGGCTGCTGACCAGCAGTCTCATAGGCTAAGCGGATTATGCTTTTTAGCCAAAAAGAAAGAGAGGTTGCCGAAGCCTTTTGACCTCTCCTCTGTCCAGAGTAGACAACAAACAAAGCAGATGTTTGTCAAAAATCTTTAGTAGCTTGTAAGTAAAACTTTAAAGCACGAACCAGGTCCAGATTGTGTAAAAGACGTTCCTTCTTTGAAGAAGGATTAGGACACAAGGATGGAACAACAATCTCTTGATTGATATTCTTGTTAGATACCACCTTAGGTAAAAACCCAGGTTTGATACGCAGGACTACCTTATCTGTATGGAAATTCAGATAAGGAGAATCACATTGTAAGGCAGATAACTTGGAGACTCTGCGAGCCAAGGAAATAGCTACCAAAAAAAGAACTTTCCAAGATAAAAGTCTATGGAATGAAGAGGTTCAAATGGAACTCCTTGAAGAACCTTAAGAACCAAATTTAAGCTCCATGGCGGAGCAACAGGTTTAAACACAGGCTTGATTCTAACTAAAGCCTGACTAAATATCCTGGGAATCCTGACTTTACTCCATGAGTAACCCTTGGATTCACACCAATAAAGATATTTACGCCATATCTTATGATAAATTTTCCTGGTGACAGGCTTTCGTGTCTATATTAAAGGTATCAATGACTGACTCGGAGAAGTCACGCTTTGATAAAATCAAGCGTTCAATCTCCATGCAGTCAGTCTCAGAGAAATTAGATTTGGATGGTGGAAAGGACCCTGAAGTAGAAGGTCCTGTCAAAGAGGCAGAGTCCATGGTGGAAAGGATGACATGTCCACTAGATCTGCATACCAGGTCCTGTGTGGCCACGCAGGCGCTATTAAAATCACTGATGCTCTCTCCTGCTTGATCTTGGCAATCAGTCGAGGGAGCAGAGGAAACGGTGAAAACACATAAGCCAGGTTGAAAGACCAGGGCACTGCTAGAGCATCTATCAGCGTTGCCTTGGGATCCCTGGACCTGGATCCGTAACAAGGAAGCTTGGCGTTCTGTCGAGACGCCATGAGATCCAGTTCTGGTTTGCCCCAAAGATGAATCAATTGTGTAAACACCTCCGGATGGAGTTCCCACTCTCCCGGATGAAAAGTCTGACAACTTAAAAAATCCGCCTCCCAGTTCTCTACACCTGGGATATGGATAGCTGATAGGTGGAAAGAGTGAATCTCTGCCCAGCGAATTATTTTTGAGACTTCTAATATCGCTAGGGAACTTCTTGTTCCCCCTTGATGGTTGATGTAAGCCACAGTCGTGATGTTGTCCGACTGAAATCTGATGTACCTCAGAGTTGCTAACTGAGGCCAAGCCTGAAGAGCATTGAATATCGCTCTCAGTTCCAGAATATTTATTGGAAGGAGTGTCTCCTCCTGAGTCCACGATCCCTGAGCCTTCAGGGAGTTTCAAACTGCATCCCAACCTAGAAGGCTGGCATCTGTTGTTACAATTGTCCAATCTGGCCTGCGAAAGGTCATACCTTTGGACAGATGGACCCGAGATAGCCACCAGAGAAGAGAATCCCTGGTCTCTTGATCCAGATTTAGTAGAGGTGACAAATCTGTGTAATCCCCTTTCCACTGACTGAGCATGCATAGTTGCAGCGGTCTGAGATGTAAGCGTGCCGCTACCATTAAGCCGATTACTTCCATGCACTGAGCCACCAAAGGGCGCGGAATGGAATTAAGAACACGGCAGGAATTTAGAAGCTTTGATAACCTGGACTCCGTCAGGTAAATTTTCATTTCTACAGAATCTATCAGAGTCCCTAGGAAGGAAACTCTTGTGAGTGGGGATAAAGAACTCTTTTCCTCATTCACTTTCCACCCATGCGACCTCAGAAATGCCAGTACTATGTCCGTATGAGACTTGGCAATTTGAAAATTTGACGCCTGTATCAGGATGTCATCTAAATAAGGGGCCACTGATATGCCCCGTGGCCTTAGGACCGCCAGAAGCGACCCTAGAACCTCCGTGAAGATTCTTGGGGCTGTAGCTAATCCAAAGGGAAGAGCTACAAACTGGTAATGCCTGTCCAGAAAGGCAAACCTGAGAAACCGATGATGATCTTTGTGTATCGGAATGTGAAGATAAGCATCCTTTAGATCCACTGTAGTCATATATTGACCCTCCTGGATCATAGGTAGGATGGTACGAATAGTTTCCATTTTGAATGATGGAACTCTGAGGAATTTGTTTAAGATCTTTAGATCCAAAATTGGTCTGAAGGTTCCCTCTTTTTTGGGAACCACAAACAGATTTGAGTAAAAACCCTGTCCCTGTTCCTCCTTTGGAACTGGATGGATCACTCCCATAACTAGGAGGTCTCGTACACAGTGTAAGAATGCCTCTCTCTTTATCTGGTTTGCAGATAATTGTGAAAGGTGAAATCTCCCTTTTGGGGGGGAAGCTTTGAAGTCCAGAAGATATCCCCCTGAGATATAATTTCCAACGCCCAGGGATCCTGAACATCTCTTGCCCATGCCTGGGTGAAGAGTGAGAGTCTGCCCCCTACTAGATCCGTTACCGGATAGGGGGCCGTTCCTTCATGCTGTCTTAGAGGCAGCAGCAGGCTTTTTGGCCTGCTTACCTTTGTTCCAGGTCTGGTTTGGCCTCCAGACCGTCTTGGACTGAGCAAAAGTTCCCTCTTGTTTTGCATTAGAGGAAGTTGATGCCGCACTTGCCTTGAAGTTTCGAAAGGCACGAAAATTAGACTGTTTGGCCCTTGATTTGGACCTGTCCTGAGGAAGGGCATGACCGTTTCCTCCAGTGATATAAGCAATAATCTCCTTCAAATCAGGCCCGAATAGGGTCTGCCCCTTGAAGGAAATGTTAAGCAGCTTAGATTTTGAAGTCACGTCAGCTGACCATGATTTAAGCCATAGCGCCCTACGCGCCTGTATAGCAAAACCAGAATTCTTAGCCGTTAGTTTAGTCAAATGAACAATGGCATCAGAAACAAAAGAATTGGCTAGCTTAAGTGCTCTAAGTTTGCCAAGTATGTCATCCAATGGAGTCGCTACCTGTAAAGCCTCTTCCAGAGACTCAAACCAGAACGCCGCAGCAGCAGTGACAGAAGCAATGCATGCAAGGGGCTGTAGGATAAAACCTTGTTGAATAAACATTTTCTTAAGGTAACCGTCTAATTTTTTATCCATTGGATCTGAAAAAGCACAACTGTCCTCGACAGGGATAGTAGTATGCTTTGCTAGAGTAGAAACTGCTCCCTCCACCTTAGGGACTGTCTGCCATAAGTCCCGTGTGGTGGCGTCTATAGGAAACATTTTTCTAAAAATAGGAGGTGGAGAGAACGGCACACCTGGCCTATCCCATTCCTTAGTAATAATTTCTGTAAACCTTTTAGGTATTGGAAAAACATCAGTACACACCGGCAAGTATTTATCCAGTCTACACAATTTCTCTGGCACTGCAATTGTGTCACAGTCATTCAGAGCAGCTAAAACCTACCTGAGCAATACGCGGAGGTGTTCAAGCTTAAATTTGGTTTTACTTACCTGTTTTACTTGTTTTAATGTATGCTCTTGATAAAGACGTGTAATACGTTGAAACGCGTTGAGCAAATAAAACCTTATATCCTTTGTTGAAAGATTGTCAAGATCTTGTTTTGCTGTGCTGAGCTGGAATCTCCTTATTTATGGACTGTAAAGATTCATCTTATGGAGTGAGTATACTGCACCCATATTAATTGGCTTCAATATATGCATCAAGCCTTTTTTCTCTTCACTTACTAGAGAAAATCACTCAATAGACCAGCGCCATCTACTACTACTACTATCTAAAAATAAAGCCAGCCATGTGGAAAAAAACTAGGCCCCAATAAGTTTTATCACCAAAGCATATATAAAAATGATTAAACATGCCAGCAAACGTTTTATATTGCATTTATATAAGGGTATTACCCCTGAGAGTAAGCATGATACCAGTCGTTATTAAATCACTGTATTCAGGCTTAACTTACATTAATCCGGTATCAGCAGCATTTTCTAGCATTTCCAGTTCTAGAAAAAATTGTAACTGCACATAACTCATAGCAGAATAAACTGCACGCCATTCTCCCGCTGAAGTTACCTCACTCCTCAGACATATGTGAGAACAGCAATGGATCATAGTTACAACCTGCTAAGATCATAGAAAACTCAGGCAGATTCTTCTTCTATTTCTGCCTGAGATAAAATAGTACAAATCCGGTACCATTTAAAAATAACAAACTTTTGATTGAAGAAAATAAACTAACTATTTTTCACCACTCTCTCTTACTACCTCCATGCGTGTTGAGAGTTGCAAGAGAATGACTGGATATGGCAGTTAGGGGAGGAGCTATATAACAGCTCTGCTGTGGGTGTCCTCTTGCAACTTCCTGTTGGGAATGAGAATATCCCACAAGTAATGGATGATCCATGGACTGGATACACCTTACAAGAGAAAAATAGACAAGAATTGGAACAATATTTTAGTGGGGCTTTCACTAACTCTCCTAAGATCCAGCAGATACACCATTTAATATCTACTTCGCCAGCTAAAGAAGCTTTAATCCAAAACCCGACTCCTTTTGAACAAATATGCTTGTCAGACCTCCCTATGAGACATACACTTACTTGGGCAAAAAAACTATTGTTGAGAGCAGAAAAAGACTTCTCACCAATTATAGTTATATATAGAGATGGCATGTGAAACTGGGAACAACATTATCTGAGTCTGAATGGTCACATTATCTCATGTACGAACAAATCCTCCCATTCCACACAAGATTCCTAGAACTTAAAGTGAAAGTCAACCATAGTGTTTTTAAAACGCTATGGTTGACTTTCACTTTAACCATAAAATCCTGACAAAATGGTACCTTACACCTGCTAGATTAAGAAGCATATTTCCTGGAACATCAAATGTATGTTGGAGGGGCTGTGGGAAAAGGGGTACAATGTATCATATATGGTTGCAATGTCCAAAGCTCCAACCATTTTGGTTAACTATAAATTCCTTTTTCAAGATCTAGTTAGCCCCAAACACCCACATCCATTAAACCTCCTCTAGCATTACTAAATCTTTTGCCAAAACGTGTATGTAAACTCTGCACAAGACTTAATCAAATCTCCCTGAATGCAGCTAGATCTCTCATAGCCACACATTGGAAATCCCAACAAGTGCCTACAAAGGAGGAGCCACAGGCTTGATTCTAACTAAGGCCTGTGCAAACACCTGAACGTCTGGTACAGCTGCCAGACACTTGTGTAACAGGATAGATAGAGCAGATATCTGTCCCTTTAAGGAACTAGCTGACAATCCTTTCTCCAATCCTTCTTGGAGAAAAGACAATATTCTGGGAATCCTAATCTTACTCCACGAGTAACCCTTGGATTCACACCAACAAAGATATTTCCGCCATATCTTATGGTAAATTTTCCTGGTGACAGGCTTCCTGGCCTGGATCAGAGTATCTACAACTGATTCAGAGAACCCACGCTTAACTAGAATTAAGCGTTCAATCTCCAAGCAGTCAGTTGCAGAGAAACTAGATTTGGATGCTTGAATGGACCTTGAATTAGAAGATCCTGCCTCGATGGCAGTTTCCATGGTGGAGCCGATGACATGTCCACTAGGTCTGCATACCAAGTCCTGCGTGGCCACGCAGGCGCTATTAGAATTACCGAAGCCTTCTCCTGTTTAATTCTGGCTACAAGCCGAGGGAGAAGAGGAAACGGTGGAAAGACATAAGCTAGACTGAATGACCAAGGCGCTACTAAAGCATCTATCAATGCCGCCTTGGGATCCCTGGATCTGGATCCGTAAAGGGGAAGTTTGGTGTTCTGACGGGACGCCATCAGATCCAATTCTGGAATGCCCCATAAGCTGGGTCAGCTGAGCAAAAACCTCCGGGTGGAGTTCCCACTCCCCCGGATGGAAAGTCTGACGACTCCGAAAATCCGCCTCCCAGTTGTCTACTCCTGGGATATGAATTGCAGATAGATGGCAGGAGTGATCCTCCACCCATTTGATGATCTTGGTTACTTCCTTCATCGCTAGGGAACTCTTTGTTTCTCCCTGATGATTGATGTACGCTACAGTCATGATGTTGTCCGACTGAAACTGATGAATTTGGCCTCTGCTAGTTGAGGCCACGCCTGGAGCGTATTGAATATCGCTCTCAGTTCCAAAATGTTTATCGGGAGAAGAGATTCTTCCCAAGACCATAGACCCTGAGCTTTCAGGTAGTCCCAGACCGCACCCCAGCCTAATAGACTGGCATCGGTCGTGACAATGATCCACTCCGGTCTGCGGAAACTCATTCCCTGAGACAGGTGATCCTGAGACAACCACCAGAGAAGAGAGTCTCTGGTTTTCTGGTCCATTTGTATCTGAGGAGACAAATCTGCATAATCCCCATTCCACTGTTTGAGCATGCACAGTTGCAGTGGTCTTAGATGAATTCGGGCAAAAGGGACTACGTCCATTGCCGCAACCATTAAACCAATTACCTCCATGCACTGAGCCACAGAAGGCCGATGAATGGAATGAAGAACTCGGCAAGTATTCAAAAGTTTTGACTTCCTGACCTCTGTCAGAAAGATTTTCATTTCTACCGAGTCTATTAGTGTTCCCAGGAAGGGAACCCTTGTGAGCGGGGACAGAGAACATTTTTCTACGTTCACCTTCCACCCGTGAGACCTTAGAAAGGCCAGAACAATGTCCGTATGAGCCTTGGCTCTGTGAAAAGACGACGCCTGTATTAAGATGTCGTCTAGGTAAGGTGCTACTGCAATGCCTGCGGTCTTAGTACCGCTAGAAGAGACCCTAGCACCTTTGTGAAAATTCTGGGAGCGGTGGCCAACCCGAAAGGAAGGGCCACAAACTGGTAATGCGTATCCAGAAAGGCGAACCTTAGGAACTGATGATGATCTTTGTGGATAGTAATATGTAGGTACGCATCCTTTAGATCCACGGTAGTCATATATTGACCTTCCTGGATCATCGGCAAGATTGTCCGAATGGTTTCCATTTTGAAAGATTTAACTCTGAGGAATTTGTTTAGAATTTTTAGACCCAGGATTGGCCTGAAAGTTCCTTCCTTTTTGGGAACTACAAACAGGTTTGAGTAAAAACCCAGTCCTTGTTCTGCAATTGGAACTGGGTGTATCACTCCCATCTTTAGAAGATCTTCTACACAGCGTAAGAACGCCTGTTTCTTTGTCTGGTCTGAAGACAAACGAGAAATGTGGAACCTTCCCCTTGGGGGAGAGACCTTGAATTCTAGAAGATACCCCTGAGCAACAATTTCTAATGCCCAGGGATCTGGAACATCTCTTGCCCAAGCCCGAGCAAAGAGAGAAGTCTGCCCCCTACTAGATCCGGTCCCGTATCGGGGGCTACCCCTTCATGCTGTCTTGGCAGCAGGCGCAGGCTTCTTGGCCTGTTTACCCTTATTCCAGCCCTGCAAGGGTTTCCAGGTTGCTTTAGGCTGGGAAGCGTTACCCTCTTGCTTTGCGGCAGCAGAGGTTGAAGCAGGTCCGCTCCTGAAGTTGCGAAAGAAGCGAAAATTAGCCTTGTTTTTGGCCTTAAACGGTCTATCCTGCGGGAGGGCATGACCCTTCCCTCCAGTGATATCCGCGATAATTTCTTTCAACTCGGGAACAAACAGGGTCTTTCCCTTGAAAGGAATGTTTAGTAACTTTGTTTTGGACGACACGTCAGCCGACCATGATTTGAGCCAAAGCGCTCTTCGCGCCATAATGGCAAAACCTGAATTTTTTGCCGCTAACTTAGCTAATTGGAAAGCAGCATCAGTGATAAAAGAATTAGCCAGCTTTAGAGCGTGAATTATATCCATGACTTCGTCATATGAAGTCTCCCTCTGGAGCGACTCCTCCAGCGCCTCAAACCAAAAAGCCGCTGCAGTAGTTACAGGAATAATGCAGGCAATTGGTTGAAGAAGGAAACCTTGCTGAACAAACATTTTCTTCAGCAAACCTTCCAATTTTTTATCCATAGGATCTTTAAAAGCATCTTTAAAAGCACAACTGTCTTCTATAGGTATAGTTGTACGCTTAGCAAGTGTTGAAACTGCTCCCTCTACCTTAGGGACCGTCTGCCATGCGTCCCGCCTGGGGTCATTTATGGGGAACATTTTCTTAAAGATAGGGGGGGGGGGGGACAAAAGGTACACCTGGTCTCTCCCACTCCCTAGTCACAATATCCGCCACCCTCTTCGAGTGTATACAGGGACCTCTAAAAACCTGTCCATTTTACACAATTTTTCTGGGACCACCATGGGGTCACAATCATCCAGCATAGCTAAAACCTCCTTAAGCAGGACGCGGAGGTGTTCCAGCTTAAATTTAAACGCTAAGGAATCTGAATCTGCCCGCTGAGAAACTTTTCCTGTGTCAGAAATTTCTCCCTCTGACAGACCATCCCTCACTGCCACTTCAGAGTGTTTTGAGGGTACAACAGACAAATCATCCAAAGCTTCTGATTGCTCATCCTCTGTTCTTAAAACTGAGCTATCACGCTTTTTTGGAAAAACTGGCAGTTTGGATAGAAATGCCGCAAGGGAATTATCCATGACTACTGCTAATTGTTGTAATGTAATAGGGCACAATGCGCTAGAGGTACTAGGCAACGCTTGCGCGGGCGTAACTGGTGTCGACACATGGGGAGAGGAAGGAGGACTGTCCTCATTACCTTCCGTCAAGGAATCATCTTGGGCTACATTTTACATACGTTACTGTGCCTTTAAATAATTAAATAATAAAAAGCACACACTTTTTTTTACCAAATCTCAAAAAAACATCCGATCTTTATGAAATTTACAGCATATGATCCTAATGCTTTGAAATGATTGCAGACCAAGTTTCAAGCCAATTAACCCCTTATTGCCCAAACCAGAGCAAATTGAAGCTGGCCACCGGTTTAACACACTAACTTCCTTGGGGATTAGTTTTGGAACGAAAATAAGCCTCCCTGTAGTCCTCCTGCAATCTCTGGACTCTACATGTGAAGCTGCATGAAGCTGTCTTGCAAAAGAACTGCGCAACTGAGGCGCGAAAATTAGGCCCCCTCCATCTTCACACCGGAGTTGTGGGGCCTTCCTAAGCCAAATTAGGTGTCTAAAATTATGCCAGGCGTATAACACCCCTAAAAAGTGTTCCAAACATAATAAACACTTGTGCAAATGTCAGATTATAGTAAAAAATAATCGATTTTCCCCATAACAGTGTCCACCAGTGATTTAAGCCCTTTTAACTAAGCCATCCTTCTATACTGAGTCTCAGAATATGGCTTACCTTCCCACATGGGGATTTCTGTCATTACCAAGTCTTGTTAGAAAAAAAGTGACTGAGCATACCTTATGCAGTTAAACCTGCAAACTGTTCCCCCCAACTGAAGTTCTCCGGTACTCAACAGTCCTGTGTGGGAACAGCAATGGATTTTAGTTACAACATGCTAAAATCTTTTTCCTCTCAGCAGAAATCTTCATCACTTTCTGCCTCAGAGTAAATAGTACAAACCAGCACTATTTTAAAATAACAAACTCTTGATTGAAGAAATAAAAACTACAAATCTAACACCACATACTCTTTACCTTCCCATGGAGATGCTACTTGTTAGAGTGGCAAATAGAATGACTGGGGGGGCGGAGCCTGAGGGGAGCTATATGGACAGCTCTGCTGTGTGCTCTCTTTGCCACTTCCAGTAGGGATTGAGAATATCCCACAAGTAAGGATGAATCCGTGGACTGGATACACCATGTAAGAGAAATGGCCCTTCAACTTTGGGTAAAGTATACCAAGGGTCTTTAATAGAGTCCTCAACAGAAAACATTTTCTTAAAAATGGGAGACATTTCTGTGAGAATCTCCCTAGCACGGTTCAGCACAGGAAAAACCTCCGAAGTGGAAGGTTCATCAAAGAAACTATTAAGTTTACTAGATTTCTTAGAAGTGACAACAACAGGGGTATCGGAGTCATCTAAAGTAGCTAAAACCTCCTATAACAATATACGAAGGTGTTCAAACTTAAATCTGAAGGATACCACCTCAGTTTCAGAAGAAGGAATTATACTGTCCAAATCTGAGATTTCATGCTCAGAAAGTCCCGATGTATCTTCCTCATCAGACTTATTAGAAAGGGCAACCTGGGAAACAGAACTGAGGACAGGCACTTTATTTTCTGAATTTCTAGATTTCCTCTTGCATTTTCCCTGTAATCTGGGAATGGCAACTAATGCTGCAGATACCGATGAAGATACCTGGGCAGCAATTTCTGCTTTTAAATAAACTACACTAGGATTTATAGAGGAACCGCAGGGCACTGCATGTGACACCATTGAGGCTTGGGACGTAGCAGGAGAAAGCTGAGGTATTATTTTAACAGCATCATCCTGAGAGACATTAGGCTCAAAAAATTTACCTTTATTTTGCAAGGTTTTTTTTGACACATGAAGAACAAAATTTCATAGGAGCTGCAATTTTTGCATCTAATCATAATAAGCATGAATTCATGAGAGCAGGCTCTTGCTCCATATCAGATATGTTGTGAAACCGTAAATAGACTTGTACAGATAAGTTTCAAAGATTTTAATATTCAATTAAAATAAGCCAAGAAAAAAATTACACTTTAAATTTTATCCCAAATTAGGATCGATCCCTAGCTAAAATTATGTGAGAAAAGTTAAAGGGACATTAAACCCACATTTTTTCTTTCATGATTTAGATAGAGCATGCAATTTTAAACAACTTTCTAAATTACTTCTATTATCTAATTTGCTTCATTCTCTTGATATTCTTTGCTGAATAGCATATCTAGATAGGCTCAGTAGCTGCGGATTGGTGCCAGCACATAGATGCCTCATGTGATTGGCTCACCCATGTGCATTGCTATTTCTTTAACAAAGGATATCTAAAAAATAAAGCATATTAGATAATAGAAGTACATTGGAAAGTTGTTTAAAATTGAAGTCTCTATCGGAATCACAAAAGAAAATGTTTGAGTTTAGTGTCCCTTTAAGAAAAAACATTTAATAAACATCAAATAAACTTTTAAAATACCCTTCAGGCAACCCCACACCTCACTTACTGAGGTGCCTTACCGCTACCAATTAAGACCGGATCACCCAGAAATAGAGAAAAACAACTTTTTCCTCAGGAACCTTATGAAGTAAAGCCGGTCATGTGACCGCAACTGCCGAGATCAAATTACTGCTGCGACACAGAGAGGCACTACTTCCTTGTACACTGAGTTCCAGTTTAAAATGCTGCAGCATTTTATTTTAAAGCAAAGGGGAAATTAATAAGCTGCTGAAATAGAAAATTCAGCCTTACTTTCAGTTTAAACTTGTATTGTTTTATCAAGTAAATATGTGTCAGAAAATAAAGCCTAATAAAAACATTTTACCCTTTTTAAAAGAGTTTAAATGTTAGTCTCACACATGCTACAGTGTAACCCATACAAGAGGATTATCTATGTCCCAATAAAAAACAGTGGTTTTAATTTGTTAAGTGCATAGTCTCTCCAACTGGAAGAAAAAGCAATTACCTGCTCTGCTGTCCGGCATGTAGACAGTTTCAAGGTATGAGAGGACACAATTCCTCACAGAGACCTTTGAAAAAGAAAGAACAGAGAAGCCAACTCTGGCTTTCTAAACTAGGGCAGCAATTGTTCTCAGTAAGTACCTCTTTACAAGTTCCTAACTGATTTAAAGTCACCACTACCCGACTGCAAGGAATGACGTGGAATATGGCTAAAACTTGCTTGTAGATCAAATTTTTCTTCAGACACCTTAACTTCACTTCCTCTATGCACCGAAGGCAAAGAGAATAATTGGGGTGCTCCTTGCCTCCTCCTGCTGGCAGGAGTGATATTCCCAACAGTAATTACTCAAGCCGTGGACTCACCATATCTTAGGAAAGAAAGTATATACGACCTATCGCTGATTTGAGCAACACTTTTATTTTTGTATTGCACCCAGGATAGAGCGCTAGACTAGACTGTTGGAAGTCAAGGTGGTGGCCTATCTAAACCTCTAACACCCCACCCGGTTGTCTGGGTAAAGTGGTTCCAGAGAAAATGCTGCATGACTTTACAGGTTTTAACTGCAGAAGCTTGCTTATAGCATACCTACCTATGGGGAGAGACGGTTGCCTCCAGATCACTACCGGTACTATATAGCTGTTAAGGAGATGCCTATACTTGCGCAGACCTAAAGGGTGCGGCTGAATTTGCTAAACATATTTACCAAGGAGATCAAACTGGATTTGCAAAAAGAGCTAAATATCCTACTTGCTCAATACCATTTGGCTTTCCTGGAGATAATGAGCGACGCCTTTAGTAGGCCTTCCAGTGTGACTCCTGACACTGCTTTCCTTGCTGACAAGAATGGCTTACAACATAATAAGAGCAATGTTGTAGGGCCCCATTGTCGCTTGAACCTATTACATCAAGCAAGCAAGCTGAAAGTTCCCGACAGGGATCAGACACATACCGATAATCCGTCTCCATGGATTCCACCTAAATATCTCTAGAGACAAGAGCTTGTGGGCAAAGAAAGTAGCAATCTGATGAGTGGACGCAGGGCAGAGGCAAGCGGTGCGGATTCCAATTTCAACATTAAACAAGAGGTGCAGCTAGAGTCTACAGGACTGGAGCAGATGCTTTCCTACACTATAGCTGTACTAGGGATAAGTACTGTACTATTCTCCTATCATTTACGCTTGAGTCTAATATCTGTAAAAAATTAGATCTGCCAGAGATGTCAAAAGTCAGGAATTGGTTAACTCTGGAATGGTCAGGCATGAACAGATGGCTGAACTTGTCTGAAAATAATAATGGGTTAACTGGTTCATATCTCTCTCAAACCAATCTGCATATATATGAACCTTCCCTAAGATCATCTCAGTGAACTTCTGCACTGCCACATCCCCAGGGGACTTATATTGTCTTAATTACCCCATGTCAGAGACATTACATCTTTGCTCACGTAATTAAGCAACAATTGTAGATTAAATATATAATGAGAGCGCTAGCCCCCATTTCTGATTTATGCTCTGTCATCCTAAGTATCGTTAGGGTTCTTATATGTCGCTCATTGCACACCCTAAAGAAGCTGTTTATGCGGACTGAATAGTCTAATGCATATAGTTCTTGGATAGGTGCACTGTTTTGCGATTGTTTTTGTTCCGATAATGCTAGTGAGAATAATTACAGTATCAACCTGGCATAATCTCTCCGGTAGTTATCTTATACTCAAGTACACATAATATACCGGCTCGGTACAACTTGCATTCCAATCCTTAATGCCCATATTTAACCGACAATCAGACTAGATGCACCACATTGAATAGCTGCTCATATAGTAGATGTTGACTATTTTCTTTATTATTACATGTTACCATATATTTGGGATAGAGCACCCCCTAACATCATGCTGTCTCTCATTTGCCCTGGATAAAAGCTGCTTGGCAAATTCTACTTTATTCCTAGATGTTTTCTAAATTGCAAAACTCCCCATGGTATTAGCAATCTCACTCTGATATTTTGATAGTTGAGCTCCACTATCAGGCTAAAATTCCCCTTGCAAGCTTCTGTTACCCTCCAATTTTACCATTTGTTGCACTGCTACCTATAGTTTTATATAGTCTAGATCTAAACATGCTCATTAAGGGCCCAAGAGTGGCCTAAAGAATTAGAATGATAATTTTGCAAACCTACTGGTTTAATTATACAGTTTCTATATAGTACAAATAAAAAAATCGAGAATCACCATCTGGAACCCAAGAGTGGTCCCCTATTGTTCATGGCTGCCTTCTGTAGCTTTGCAATCTCTATAGTGCACTAGGAGGTCCAAAAGTGGCCTTATGCGCCATCTGGAAGGCATATAGTTTGACAGGCAAGCATTATGTCCACTAATACTCCTGCAAATTGACATATAAACACACTATGTCTATCTTGTTTAGCATCTTTTGATTGGTTTACCGTTGTGTTCACAAGTTCCCACTAGTGCAATGCTGTTCCTTAAAGAAAAGATACCAAGAGAATAAAGCACAATTGATAATAGAAGTAAAATAGAAAAACGTTTACAATTGAATGCTTTATTCTAAATTATCAAAGAAACGTTTTGCATATCCCTTTAACAAAAAATCAATTTCTTAATATCAGAATCAATGTCAGATGATATTTATTGATAACGATATCAATTTGTGCCACTTGTGACGGGTCACAAATCTCTAAGACTCATCTCCTTGCCTGTATGTGCCCAAAACTCTTACTGCTGGTTTTAGCTGACACAAAGATGAACTACAATATCTGTATTGTAAGAGAAAGAGGACTTTACTAACAGTGCTCTGAGACACCTACAACACATCCTGTATTTAGTTATTTTATCATATAAATCACTGGCAAATGTAGGCCTGATAAATCACTCACTGCTACTTGTAATGGAGGAAACATTAAAGTGGTGAAATCTCATGAAATTGTAATACTAATAATGAGACCTCGCCTTAAAAAGTGGTGACCTAAACAAGTCTGATTAATCTTGGATTTTTTTTTACCTTTCTTTAAGCAGAATGAAGAACAAGAATATAATTAATCTTCTTGATCCGGACACCTAGATTATAAATGAATAGCTCCTCCCTGAGTACAGCAAGTCCTGGCTTTGAATGCCGCTCCCCTGCAATATGTACAGGCATCTGCATGGCTGCTTTGTCACATGCCAGTTCAGCATTCTTCTCCCCCCAATAAATTCCCTATGAACAGGTGAATTTATACGGATATAAGGGAGTAACCAATGGGTTAAATCACTGCTGCATGGGTTTTGACCATTCAAGGGTTAAATCATTGCTGCAAACTTGATACATAGCAACAAATTAACCCTTTATGTCCAGTGCATACTTCAGGTAAATATTAAACTATTAAATCACAGCCAAAGGTTACATTTCTTTTTGTCTGCTTTTGGAACTCAAGAGGTTAAATCCTTGTGTGACTGGTAACTAAAGTGTTAAATCATTGTTTTGTAATTCTTACCTCATTAGCATTTTGGGCCAAGACAAAATTGAAATTGGGTTACTAGGTAATTCAGTGCAAAGAATTTAATTTAAATGACTCACCCTTTCTAGTTCCATGATTCGGTCCTGTAAAAAAATAAAATAAATTAGAAAACATTTGCACTGTGAGCACTGCTAAGCTGATAGCTAATGTTTCAACTGTGTAGGTAGACAAGTCAACAAAAATATTTCTGTGTAATACTTTGGGCTAGATTACAAGTAGAGCGCAAAAACAGAATTTATGTTTACCTGATAAATTTCTTTCTCCTAAGGTGTGTCCGGTCCACGGCTTCATCCTTACTTGTGGGATATTCTCTTCCCCTACAGGAAATGGCAAAGAGAGCACACAGCAAAAGCTGTCCATATAGCCCCCCCTCTGGCTCCGCCCCCCAGCCATTCGACCGACGGTTAGGAGAAAAAGGAGAAACCATAGGGTGCCGTGGTGACTGTAGTGTACAGAAATAAAAAATTTTTAAACCTGACTAAAAGCCAGGGCGGGCCGTGGACCGGACACACCGTAGGAGAAAGAAATTTATTAGGTAAACATAAATTCTGTTTTCTCCTAAATTGGTGTGTCCGGTCCATGGCTTCATCCTTACTTGTGGGAACCAATACCAAAGCTTTAGGACACGGATGAAGGGAGGGAACAAGTCAGGTAACCTAAACGGAAGGCACCACAGCTTGCAAAACCTTTCTCCCAAAAACAGCCTCCGAAGAAGCATAAGTATCGAATTTGTAAAATTTGGCAAAAGTATGCAGAGAAGACCAAGTCGCTGCCTTACAGATCTGATCAACAGAAGCCTCGTTCTTGAAGACCCATGTGGAAGCCACAGCTCTAGTAGAGTGAGCTGTAATTTGTTCAGGAGGCTGCCGTCCGGCAGTCTCATAAGCCAATCGGATGATACTTTTCAGCCAAAAGGAAAGAGAGGTAGCAGTAGCTTTCTGCCCTCTCCTCTTACCAGAATAAACGACAAACAAGGATGATGTCTGTCTGAAATCCTTTGTTGCTTCTAAATAGAATTTTAAAGCACGGACCACGTCTAGGTAGTGTAACAAACGTTCCTTCTTTGAAACTGGATTCGGACACAGAGAAGGAACAACTATTTCCTGGTTAATATTCCTGTTGGAAACCACCTTTGGAAGAAAACCAGGCTTGGTACGTAAAACTACCTTATCAGTATGGAATACCAGATAGGGTGAAGTACACTGCAAAGCTTACAATTCAGAAACTCTTCTAGCAGAAGAAATAGCAACCAAAAACAGAACTTTCCAAGATAGTAACTTAATATCTATGGAATGTAAGGGTTCAAACGGAACCCCTTGAAGAACTGAAAGAACTAAGTTTAGACTCCATGGAGGAGTCATAGGTCTGTAGACAGGCTGGATTCTGACTAACGCCTGTACAAACGCCTGTACATCTGGCACGGCTGCCAGACGTTTGTTCAACAAAACAGACAGAGCAGATATCTGTCCTTTTAAAGATCTAGCAGACAAACCTTTATCCAAACCCTCTTGGAGAAAGGAAAGTATCCTAGGAATTTTAATTTTACTCCAAGAGAATCCCTGGGATTCGCACCAACGGATATATTTTTGCCATATCTTATGGTAAATTTTCCTAGTCACAGGTTTTCTGGCTTGAATCAGAGTATCTATAACCGAATCTGAAAACCCACGCTTAGATAGAATCAAGCGTTCAATTTCCAAGCAGTCAGCTGCAGAGAGACTAGATTTGGATGTTCGAATGGACCTTGTACTAGAAAATCCTGTCTCAAAGGTAGCTTCCATGGTGGAGCCGATGACATATTCACCAGGTCTGCATACCAAGTCCTGCAGAGCAGTGGAGCTATTAGAATCACCGAGGCCTTCTCCTGTTTGATCCTGGCTACAAGCCTGGGAAGGAGAGGGAACGGTGGAAACACATAAGCCAGATTGAACAACCAGGGCGCCACCAATGCATCCACTAGTGTCGCCTTGGGATCCCTGGATCTGGACCCGTAGCGAGGAACCTTGGAGTTCTGACGAGACGCCATCAGATCTATATCTGGAGAGCCCCATAGTTGAGTCAACTGGGCAAAGACCTCCGGGTGAAGTTACCCGAGACGCGGCTCAAGCACAGTATCAAAGAAGGCAGAGTTCCTGGATCAACCAGCGACCAGCAACCAATATAGACGGCAGCACTCTTGGAGAGAAGTGGTAGTATAAATCTGTAGAAGCAGAAAAAAGAGAGGCGCCTTATGGGACAGTATCGTTGGGCAGCATCAAAGATACAGAGGGTAGCACACACTGAATGTCAGGGTACTCACAAGGATTATGGCATAAACGTATGTTACACAGAGCAGGAGGGAACCTTAGTCGCCCGCCAGACAGACCAATGGGGATAAGTGACCGGAACTCTAGAGACCAATCTACAGCTACAGTTCGTGGGAGCGTCAAGGCAAACAGATTGTCCGTGATAACAACCAATCACTGTGAGCTCCTAGTGTGAGAGACAGGTAGCCGGACCAACCATGAAGCAATAAACGAAGAGCGGGGATATCAAAGATACAAATTTATTTGAATAAAATCACTGTTAAAACATAAGTTAAAAGTAGAATGGAAACAGCAACGCGTTTCTCGACCTTCCGGTCATTTCATCACCTTCCACCCGTGAGACCTGAGAAAAGGCTAAAACAATGTCTGTATGAGCCCTTGCTTTGGAAAGGGACGACGCTTGGATTAGAATGTCGTCTAGGTAAGGTGCTACAGCAATGCCCCTCGGCCTTAGGACCGCTAGAAGGGACCCTAGCACCTTTGTGAAAATTCTGGGAGCAGTGGCTAAACCGAACGGAAGAGCCACGAACTGGTAATGTTTGTCCAGAAAGGCGAACCTCAGGAACTGATGATGATCTTTGTGGATAGGAATATGCAGGTACGCATCCTTTAAGTCCACGGTAGTCATATATTGACCCTCCTGGATTGTTGGTAAAATCGTCCGAATGGTTTCCATTTTGAATGATGGAACTCTGAGGAATTTGTTTAGAATTTTTAAATCCAGAATTGGAATGAAGGTTCCCTCTTTTTTGGGAACTACAAACAGGTTTGAGTAAAAACCCAGACTTTTTTCCGCTGTTGGAACTGGGTTTATCACTCCCATTTTTAATAGGTCTCCTACGCAATGTAAGAATGCCTGTCTCTTTATCTGGTCTGAAGATAAGCGAGACATGTGGAACCTTCCCCTTGGAGGAAGTTCCTTGAACTCTAGAAGATACCCCTGAGAGACAATTTCTAGTGCCCAGGGATCCGGAACATCTCTTGCCCAAGCCTGAGCAAAGAGAGAAAGTCTGCCCCCTACTAGATCCGGTCCCGGATCGGGGGCTACCCCTTCATGCTGTCTTGGTAGCAGCAGCAGGCTTCTTGGCCTGTTTACCCTTGTTCCAGCCTTGCAATGGTTTCCATGCTGGTTTAGGCTGAGAAGCGTTACCCTCTTGTCTAGAGGCTGCAGAGTTAGAAGCCGGTCCATTCCTGAAATTGGGAAAGGAACGAAAATTAGATTTGTTCTTAGCCTTGAAAGGCCTATCCTGTTGGAGGGCATGACCCTTTCCCCCAGTGATGTCTGAAATAATCTCCTTCAATTCTGGCCCGAAAAGGGTCTTACCTTTGAAAGGAATATTAAGTAATTTTGTTTTGGAGGACACATCCGCCGACCAAGATTTTAGCCAAAGCGCCCTGCGCGCCACTATTGCAAAACCTGAGTTTTTCGCCGCTAATTTTGCCAATTGAAAAGCGGCATCCAAAATAAAGAAATTAGCCAACTTTAGTGCGTGAATTCTGTCCATGACTTCATCATTTGGAGTCTCCTTTTGGAGCGCACTTTCTAGTTCCTCGAACCAAAAAGACGCCGCCGTGGTGACAGGAATAATGCACGAAATTGGTTGAAGAAGGAAACCCTGCTGAACAAAAATCTTTTTAAGCAATCCTTCCAACTTTTTATCCATAGGATCTTTGAAAGCACAACTGTCCTCTATAGGAATAGTTGTGCGCTTGGCTAGCGTTGAAACTGCCCCCTCTACCTTAGGGACCGTTTGCCATGCGTCTCTTCTGGGGTCGACAATGGGGAACATTTTCTTAAATATAGGAGGTGGAACAAAAGGTACACCTGGCTTCTCCCACTCCTTAGTCACTATGTCCGCCACCCTCTTGGGTATCGGAAAAGCATCAGCGTGCACTGGGACCTCTAAGAATTTGTCCATTTTGCACAACTTCTCTGGAATTAACAAAGAATCACAATCATCAAGAGTAACTAGCACCTCCTTAAGCAGGGCGCGGAGATGTTCTAGCTTAAATTTAAATGCCACGATATCAGGTTCTGCCTGCTGAGAAATTTTTCCTGAATCAGAAATTTCTCCCTCAGACAGACCCTCACTCACTGCCAACTCAGATTGATGTGAGGGTATAACAGATAAATTATCGTCAGCGCCTACTTGCTCATCCTCTGTATTTAAAACTGAGCAATCACGCTTTCTGGGAAATGCTGGCAGTTTGGATAAAAGAGCTGCTATAGAATTATCCATTACTGCTGTTAATTGCTGCATAGTAACAAGCATTGGCGCGCTAGATATACTAGGTATCGCCGGCGCGGGCAAAACTGGTGTTGACACAGAAGGAGAGGATGATGAACTATCCCCACTACCTTCATTAGAAGAATCATCTTGGGCAACCTTATTAAATGTGACAGTACTGTCCTTACTTTGTTTGGACGCCATGGCACAATTTGCACATACATTTAAAGGGGGAACCACCTTGGCCTCCATACACACAGAACATATGCTATCTGAAGGTACAGACATGTTAGACAGATTTAGGCAGGCTATTAATGCAAGAAAAACAATTTTAAACAAAACTGTTACTGTCTCTTTAAATAATAAAAAGAACACACTTTATTTCTGAATGTTCAAAAAACTATCAAAGAAATATCCGATGTTTCTGAAATTTACACCCCAGTGTCTTAATGCTTTGAAAGTATTGCACACCAAATTCCAAGTCTCTAACCCCTTAAATGAGCAAACCGGAGCTAATAGTTCAATTTACCGGTTTAAACACACTACAGTTCCTGCCACAGACTTTGCTGCGGCTTTTACCTTCCTTAGGGGTTATTCACCACAGAATTAAGCCTCCCTGAGTCCTTTTCTCAGTCACAGGACGCTCTCACATGAAGCTGCATGCACTGCCTATGGAAGTAACTGCGCAACTGAGGCGCGAAAATGAGGCCTCCTCCCTCTGCATGTCAGAGTGAAGGGGCCTTTCTGACTAGATTAGGCGTCTAAACAACTGCCAGGCGCAAATAAACGTTCCCAAAAGTGTTTCAATTCACAAAAAACACTCCAATTGTCATATAATATGATAAAAAACTAATCGATTTAGCCCACAATAGTGTCAACCAGCATAGAGCCCAATTTTTAAGCCTTAATTCTGTTACTGAGTCTAAGAAAATGGCTTACCGGTCCCATAAGGGAAAACTGACAGTCTTTACTAGCATTACTGGGTCTTGTTAGAAAAGAGACTGGTCATACCTGAAGCAGATAAGTCTGCAAACTGTTCCCCCCAACTGAAGTTCTCTGGTTTCAACAGTCCTGCGTGGAAATAGCAATGTATTTTAGTTACTGGTGCTAAAATCATACTCCTCTATTAACAGAAATCTTCATCACTTTCTGTTGTAGAGTAAATAGTACAAACCGGCACTATTTTAAAATAACAAACTCTTGATAGAAGAAATAAAACTACAACTAACACCACAAACTCTTTACCATCCCCGTGGAGATGCTACTTGTTCAGAGCGGCAAAGAGAATGACTGGGGGGGCGGAGCCAGAGGGGGGGCTATATGGACAGCTTTTGCTGTGTGCTCTCTTTGCCATTTCCTGTAGGGGAAGAGAATATCCCACAAGTAAGGATGAAGCCGTGGACCGGACACACCAATGTAGGAGAAATATCACTTGCGTGCATCGCTGGTGTTACAAATAAATCGATCACAAGAGCGTGCTTCCATAGGCTCCTATGGGAGCCTCGTTCTGATGCCGTCAGAGATGACATCACAACCTTGCGCTGCAAAGGGGGTAAGTAGCCCAGCATTTTTAAATATATTTGTATATAAATATATATTTATGTGTTAATATGTGTATATACACATACTAACACATAAATATATATGTATATACACATACTAACACATAAATATATATGTATATAAGCACAAATATATATATTTATATTGCAGTCTATGGGAACTGTGCCATTTTTTTTTTTCAAACACCCCACTCCCACCAACTTTAAAGTGATGGTAAACTCTCCCCTTTTTAAAATCAGATCTGGAATGTAAGCGCTATTTTAGATAGAGTTTTATTCATCATGTGCAATGAAGATGCGCTATAACTTAGTTATTAATATAGATATGAAATTCAAATACCCCACGTTACACCACCCACTTCAAAAGTCAATTTTCCTGTCAGCTAAATGATTGAATTACTCTCCAATCAATGCTCTAGCTACAACAAAAGTGCCATATGGGGAGAGCGCTGATTGGACAACAATTCAATCTTTAGCTCACAGAAAAGTTTACTTTTGAAGTGGGCGGAGGAACATGCAGTATTTGCATTTCATATCTATATTAATAACTAAGTTATACTGCATCTTCATTACAGCTAATGAATTAAACTTCATCTAAAATAGCGCTTACATTCCAGATCTGATTTTATAAAGGGGAGAGTTTACCATCACTTTAAAGCCCCAAAACTGCCTAGTGTAGTTATTTTTTATATTAAAAAAATATAATTTTATTTAAATAAAAAACTATATTCCCTCTATTTTGAGGGCATTTGGGGCACTTTTAGAAAATTAACCAGAGATATAATAATTGCAAGCGCGCAATAATTTATCGCTCCACTTGTAATCTAGCCCTTTATCAGGCAAAACAATAAGCAAGCAACAAAAAAGGCAATCAATATGCACAACTGACATCTCATTTTCTAACTCTTGGAATAAAAATAAATGCTGGGCTAAGAATTATTTTAAACCTATCTCAGCTATATCTTTCTATACTGTGAGGGCACGTGCACTAGTATTCTAACTCCACCCCTTCTCTGAGAGTCAGCTGTAGTTTATATGGCACAAATTAGGTGTCCATAGGCACAATACAGACCACCCCCAGGTCTCTGAGTTGAAATACTGGTGCATGGGCCTTCACGGCATATGTACGTATGCCACTACAAAAAAAAAAAAAGAGTAATAACTTTTACTAGAGGCTCTTTTGCTAATGGAAATATATTGCAAAAATACTTCTATTTAAAATTGAAATGCACCCACGCACATTTCAATTTTGACCTTTTCAATTTAATGTGCAGGGACAAACAATGGTTGACACTGGGTAAGGTCAGGGTGACAGATCAGAGAGAAACTTTTCTGCATTCTAAGAGACTGTATACAGGGGTGCATCTGAGAACTAAGCAGCACTTGTGCACCAAAAGCAGATGTAGCATGTGCAGGTGTCACAAAGTTGTGTGCACAATGTTTGATTGTCAAATTACTGTTAAGGATTAGGTGACCTTCAGAGGTTTAAACGGAGAGCAGGAATTCTTTTTGGGATTGTTCCCGTAGCCTCTATAATCGCTACAAGTCTGCTTTGGGAAACCACTAATGCCGTTCATTCATTTTAGAATCTTTAAATGATGTTTATGCAAGCTCTTGGGCTTTAAAATATAAAACCTGAAGGAGAGATAAAACTAGTCTGTACATTCAGTAGTGTAGCACAACACATACATTTCAGATATAACTTAATTCACTATGTAGGTCAAAAAGAGAACCAGCACTAGCAAAATATGGTCTCACACTGGGGTGCGTGATTGGATTGTAGAACCTCAAACTAACCCAAATGGGGGTCAAACTGACGGAAATCTGCTCACCTGAAGTAGCCACATCTCTTCGTCCCGTTTACAGGTCCTCTCTAGCAAACCTACAAATGAAGAGAAACCAATGTAATTAAATGACAAACGCTAGACATTATGAATCATATCAGATAGTCTGCAGTTATTGTTCATCTATATAGGGGAAGTTATGTAGTATATAATTGAAAGTGATGGTCACATGGACCAGTATTTTTCTATTAGTTTATTGTGACACATTGGTTCCCCTAAACTAGGGGGATATTGGAGGGCGGAGGCATCACAGAATTATACTTGTTTTACTGCAGTGCTAACGTATCTCACACGTTTCCATTGCTTGCTGCACAATTCTTCAGAGAAGCCTTTTCTTGCTGTAAATTGAATTCCCCTTCATGTAGTGCTGGTCAACACCCACCAGAATGTATAACCATACTCATGCAGTCCCAGATTTACAAATACAATGACCAGTGGCTATTAACTATGGGCTAGATAACAAGCGGAGCGCTAAATTATTCCATTACAAGTGGCTGGTTATTGCTACCGTTAGCTCGCAGTAGCAATTAGATCTCCAAAAATTAACGAGAGATCCGATCTCTGGTAAATTTTCTAAAAGTGTCAAACCAAATGCCCTTAAAATAGAGGGCATTATAGTTTACTTAAAAAAAAATAGCATTTTTTTTAATAATAAAAAAAAAAAACACTAGGCAGTTTTGGGGCTTTAAAGTTGGTGGGAAGTTGGTGCTAGAAAAAAAAAGTGACTGAAAAGTGCCTTTACATTGCGGTCTATGGGAACTGTGTGTTCCCAGTAAATATATATATATATATATATATATATATATATATATATATATATATATATACTTATATACAGATATATTTTCTCCTAACCCACTTCCTGTCCTCCAACTCATTGCTTGACCCCCTGCAATCTGGCTTCTGTTCCCAACACTCAACTGAGACTGCCCTCGCCAAGGTTACCAACGATCTTCTTTCTGCTAAAAACAATGGCCACTACTCTATACTCATCTTACTTGACCTGTCTGCTTCCTTTGACACTGTTGACCATCCCCTCCTCCTACGGACTCTCAGCTACCTTGGGCTCTGTGACATTGCCCTCTCCTGGATCCACTCTTATCTCTCTAATAGGTCCTTTTTTGTCTCATTTGCTGGCGACTCCTCCTCTTCATTGCCTCTGTCGGAGTACCTCAAGGCACTGTTCTAGGCCCTCTACCCTTCTCTATCTATTCTTCCTCACTGCATAAACTTATCGGTAGCTATGGCTTCAACTACCACCTCTATGCTGAGGATACTCAGATCTACCTATACACCCCTGCACTCTCTCCTTCTGTCCTGTCCCACATCAGCGACTGCTTATCTGGCTGGCATTTCTTCCTGGATGGTCTCTCACCACCTAAAAATCAACATGTCCAAGACTGAGCTTCTTCTAATCCCCCCCATCTAATTCTACTCCAGTTTCTAACTTTAATATCACTGTTGGCGACACCAGTATCTCCCCATCACCCCAAGTCTGCTACCTAGGAGTTACACTTGACTCCAATCTGTCCTTCATACCCCACATCCAATTGCTCTCTTCATCCTGTCGCAACCACCTACGCAATATCTCCAAAATTCGTCCTTTTCTGAGTGCTGAAACTACTAAACATCTAATCCATTACCTAGTAATTTCCCGGCTTGACTACTGTAATAACTTACTTACTGGCCTGCCTCTCCCCTCTTCAATCCATCCTAAATGCCTCTGCTAGGCTAATCCACCTCTCCCAACGCTCTATCTGCTTCACCCCTCTGTGAGTCCCTTCACTGGATCCCCATTCACAGCAGAATTAAATTCAAAATTCTCACTCTGACCTACAAAGCCCTTACCAATGCAGCCCCTCCCCACCTGTCCTCACTCATCAACAAATATACTCCAGCCTGTTCCCTAAGATCCAACAACGATCTACTCCTTGCATCTTCTAACATCACCTCCTCCCATGCTAGACTACAGGACTTCTCTCGTGCAGCACCAACCCTCTGGAACGCACTTCCTCGAGCTGTCAGACTTTCCCTCAACCTCTTCTCCTTTAAACGCTCCCTACAGAACTTTTTGTTCAGGGAAGCCTATAACCAAATCAGTAACTAATGAATTCCACTTGCCGAATAGTTGCCCTCATTTAACTCCACACTAACATCATTCCCACCTTTGCAGTCCCCACCTCCTGTTTCTCACCCTCCTACCCATCTAGATTGTAACTTCCCATGGGAGCAGGGCTCCCAATCCCCCCTGTATTTGTTTGTTAAATTTTGTCTGGTGTCTCATATTGTACTGTCCTTTTATCTTTGTACCCATGGACAGCGCTGCGGAATCTGTTGGCGCTTTATAAAACAGAATTTATGTTTACCTGATAAATTACTTTCTCCAACGGTGTGTCCGGTCCACGGCGTCATCCTTACTTGTGGGATATTCTCTTCCCCAACAGGAAATGGCAAAGAGCCCAGCAAAGCTGGTCACATGATCCCTCCTAGGCTCCGCCTACCCCAGTCATTCGACCGACGTTAAGGAGGAATATTTGCATAGGAGAAACCATATGATACCGTGGTGACTGTAGTTAAAGAAAATAAATTATCAGACCTGATTAAAAAACCAGGGCGGGCCGTGGACCGGACACACCGTTGGAGAAAGTAATTTATCAGGTAAACATAAATTCTGTTTTCTCCAACATAGGTGTGTCCGGTCCACGGCGTCATCCTTACTTGTGGGAACCAATACCAAAGCTTTAGGACACGGATGAAGGGAGGGAGCAAATCAGGTCACCTAAATGGAAGGCACCACGGCTTGCAAAACCTTTCTCCCAAAAATAGCCTCAGAAGAAGCAAAAGTATCAAACTTGTAAAATTTGGTAAAAGTGTGCAGTGAAGACCAAGTCGCTGCCCTACATATCTGATCAACAGAAGCCTCGTTCTTGAAGGCCCATGTGGAAGCCACAGCCCTAGTGGAATGAGCTGTGATTCTTTCAGGAGGCTGCCGTCCGGCAGTCTCGTAAGCCAATCTGATGATGCTTTTAATCCAAAAAGAGAGAGAGGTAGAAGTTGCTTTATGACCTCTCCTTTTACCAGAATAAACAACAAACACTAAAAAACTCTAAGCCATCTCCGTGGAGATGTTGCCTGTACAACGGCAAAGAGAATGACTGGGGTAGGCGGAGCCTAGGAGGGATCATGTGACCAGCTTTGCTGGGCTCTTTGCCATTTCCTGTTGGGGAAGAGAATATCCCACAAGTAAGGATGACGCCGTGGACCGGACACACCTATGTTGGAGAAATAAAGAATAACAATAAAGAATACTAATTTATGTGTTAATATTCTGTATATACACATATAACACATACAAGAGAGAGAGAAAGGGAGAGAAAGGGAGAGAAAGAAAGAGAGAGATTTACATTTACCAACTGCTGCCCATCCCTGTGCGAGGTTCTGATGCTGTCTGTGACAGCATCAGAACGAGGCTCCCATGGTAGCATGCTCTGGTTAGCGCAATGCTTCCCAGCAATCCGAAAGCAAGCTTGCATTCGCATTACTGTAAACTTGTAATACCAGTGCACATTAGCGTACACTGGTATTACAAAGTGGAGTGTAAATTTCCTTCTGTATGAGGAGAGTCTACGTCATCATTCCTTACTGTTGGGAAATACTGAACCAGGCCACCAGGAGGAGGCAAAGACACCCCAGCCAAAGGCTTAAATACTCCCCCCACTTCCCTCATATCCCAGCCATGGGAACAAGGAACAGTAGGAGAAATATCAGGGTATAAATGGTGCCAGAAAAGAAAACCTAATTTGGTCCGCACATCGGAGTATACGGGCGGGGGCGGTGGACTCTCCTCATACAGAAGGAAATGAAATTATCAGGTAAGCATAATTTATATTTTCCTTCTTAATATGAGGAGAGTCCATGGCATCATTCCTTACTGTTGGAAAAACTATACCCAAGCTCTGACACTGAATGATAACGGGAGGGGTAAAAGAGAGGTGGACCCTAATCTGAGGGCACCACAGCCTGCAAACTCTTTGTCCCAAATTCTACTTCAGTCGAAGCAAAAACGTCAAACTTGTAGAATTTAGAAAAAGTATGTGGAGGACGACCAGGTAGCCGCCTTACAAATCTGATCCATAGAGGCCTCGTTCATAAAGGCCCAAGAGGAAGCCACCGCTCTAGTGCAATGAGCCGTAATCCTCTGAGGAGGTCTAAATCCCGCTGACTCATAAGATAAGCATATAACACTCGTCATCCAAAAAGATAAGGAAGTCGAAGAAGCCTTCAGACCTTTACGCTTCTCAGAGTAGATAATAAACAAGAAAGAAGTTTGCCTAAAATCCTTAGTAGCTTGAAGATAAAACTTCAAAGCTCGACCCCCATCCAGATTATGAAGTAAACGTTCCTTTGAAGAAGGATTAGAACACAAAGAAGGAACCACAATCTCCTGATTGATGTTACGATCAGACACAACCTTAGGGAGAAAACCCAAGCAGGTACGTTGGACAGCCTTATCATTGCAAGGCAGCTATTTCAGAAACTGCGTGCAGATGCAATAGCCAAAATGAAAAAAACCTTCCAGGACAACAATTTGATGTCAACCGAATGCATAGTCTCAAACGGAGCCCGTTGCAAAAACTTAAGAACAAGATTTAAACTCCAAGGTGGAGCATTAGATCTAAAAACAGGTCTGATCCTGTCTGATCTAAGCCTTAATGAAAGATTGCACATCAGGGAGCTCTGCGAGCCTCTTGTGCAGCAAAACAGATAGGCCGAAATTTGTCCCCTAAGGGAACTGGCAGATAGGCCCTTTTCCAGACCCTCCTGGAGAAAAGAAAATATCCTGGCAGCCTTAATCTTATTTCAGGCTAAACCACGCTCTTCACACCAGAATAATTAAGCTCTCCACACCTTATGATAGATGTGATGGAGTAACAGGCTTACGAGCCGGAATGAGAGTATCAATAACCCTCTCAGAGAAACCTCTCTTGGCTAGGACTAAGCGTTCAAGCTCCACGCAGTCAGCCTCAGAGAATCTAGATGTTGATGAACAAATGGACCCACACGTCCCCTAACCAAGTGTCTGAAAAGAAAGACAGTCTGCCCCCTACGTGATCCAGAACCGGATCGGGGGCTTCTTGCTCTGCTTGGATTTATCTGAATCTTCTGACTCTTTTCTGCCAACCTCCTGTGACGAAAGGCAAAGAATGACTGGGATATGAGGGAAGTAGGAGAGGTATTTAAGTCTTTGGCTGGGGTGTCTTTGCCTCCTCCTGGTAGCCAGGTTCATTATTTCCCAACAGTAAGGAATGATGCTGTGGACTCTCCTCGTATTAAGAAGGAAAGATTGTTTTAGAGGCAAGGACAGCATTACTCAAGGTTGCAAGGTTGAACTGTGCGGTTAACAGAAACTAGCTTCCAAAAACACAGTTAACTTTAAAAAATAAGTGGTCAGAGTATGAAAAAAGATTTGCATGTCACTATTTTTGTACAATAATAAAGAATCACACACGCTTGCTTTTTGACAGCAATCTTATTCCATATCAGAGGATCTACCCTCTAAAGGAACTAAAGTAGCGGACAGTTCCAGTATGCTCCATATTAAAGTCAGTTTTAAAAACAATAAAGCGCACATATAAAGTGGGAACCTCTTAGACCGAAAGCATCTAGACAATAAATCTATATTAAGTGTATACTGGCTCCCCTGGCTATGATGTACAAATGTGTACCTGCTAATGTGAGTGCCAATGTACTGTATCTACCTTACCATCATTCACACTATGGTGCATAACAGCTGCAGATATGACTGCGTCCAGTAGAAAGCTGTACACTGTAATGAGTATCTCAACGACCCAAAAGGAGGAGGCTAAGGGACCAGTTCCTGCAACACGTGGCAGGCTTTTGACTAACTCCTTCCCTGGGAGTAATTGTGTTACTGCTCTATACTTCAATCTCCCCTGTCTTTCAGTAGAAGTTCTCAGAGGGTAAAATGTGCCTCACAGCAGTCTGAGTACTCCTCTCATCAAAGAATCTGGAGCACCTCAATTTTCACCTTCCTCCTGGGAGGCAAAAATAAGGCATACCAGAGAGGCGGGAGTTTTGGGAATCTTTGCCTCCTCCTAGTGGCTAGGAGGTGAATACCAGGAGTAATGGCTCATAGACTCTCACCACCTTATGAAAAGAAAAAAAGAACAAAAATGTAATTTAAAGGACATAGTATTAAAGGGACACTGAACCCAAAAAATGTTTTCCCCATATCTTTATTTTAAAAGCAGGAATGTAAATCTTAGCAGCTAGCCCATTTTAGGTTCAGCACCATGGATAGCACTTGCTTATTGGAGGCACCAATAAGCAAGCATAACCCAGGTTCTCAACCAAAAATGGGCTGGCTCCTATGCATCACATTCCTGCTTTTTAAATAAAGATAGCAAGAGAATGAAGAAAAATTTATAAGAGTAAATTAGAAAGTTGCTTATAATTGCATGCTCTATCTGAATCATGAAATAAAAAATTGGGTTTTAGTGTCCCTTTAAAATTAATCTCAGCCTCCCTCTAGTCAAGGGTGCCACCATAGTTAAATCTAGCTTTCACAACAGTCCAAAGCTGATGTTTTAGAAACTCTCCTTCAGATACCTGTAGTGTAACCTAGGTTCAATAATAGCAGCAACCATGTTTAGTGGGAGGTGTGTGAAATGTATTCAGTGTTTAGTGTCCCTTTTATTCAGCTTTCACCCACCTGTACTCCACCCTTGGTCATTTCCCAAACACCATCTCTTAGGTAAATTGTCTAGAACCCTTTATACAGAGGTAAGTCATGTAGCGTTTACTAATTAATATTATTTACGTAATTATAGAGCGCCATCATATTATGCAGATCTAAAACACAGGCACGTAAGGTCACGGTATCTTTTACAAATAGATAATTACAGAAATGATGAGGGGCCAGTGGTTCCGGTCAGTTTGTTGCCATCTGATGTAGGTCACCTGGTAAGAAGTTGGACAGGATGGCTTACACGTTAAATGACATAAAAGGGGAACTGTTGCGAGATGAATAGGCGACTCAGTTGGGAAAACAGAGAGATAGGTTAAAGGGACATTAAACTAGGGATTTTGTAGAAAAGCTATGGACTGCAAGAACCGGTAAGCTTTTCATTTATGATCAGGCAAAACAACAGCACCACATGCTCCCTATTTAATTGCCCCAGAGTGTGCAACAGCTGCTCTGTTCTGTGTGCTCAGGTATTGTGCAAAAAGGCAAGGGGTGTGGCCTCTCAAAGGTTGTACTTCCTGCTTTACCATAGTGAGGCAGAGAACTCCACAAAATCAGTGCAGTTATAGAAATGTCCAGTAGGTGGGAACATGAGCATGCAATCCTACAGTTATAAAGCCTCTAGTTACATATCCAGTGACTGACCCTAGGGATCCTGTGGAAAACAGACTGAAGCACCCCTTAGTACTGCCCCTGCATGCTCAGCAAATTCTATTTCTTTATACGAAATAGATGATAAAACAAGAGACGTATATGACGCATACACAGCAGATCTCCGCTGGATACCGAGCATGTGAAAGACGTCTGCTCAAAGTATCTACTACTAGGATATTAGGAGATACATCTGTCCATTATTTGTGTATCACAGAACAGACTAACCCCGAAGCACTTATGTGGTTATATTTGTCCTGAAAGTATTTGCAAGCAGAACAGTGTGTTAACTTTCCTGAAATATCCCAAAGACAAATGTGTCCTAAAAACACACTGTATCCAAAACCATGTTGGATTCATAACATGCTCTTTAAGAAAATAAACACACACAAAAAAAATGTACATAAGCCAGATAAAATGTAACAAGCACAGCAAAAGTATCTGCAGCTGAGCCAAAGGGGGGTTACATGATAAATAAAGCTTAAGGCTAATTAAGGAGCAGACTGATAAGCAGCCCCTACGTATTAAAGCTATATAAGCATTATATTATTGTTGTTACGGTTTCTTTTATGAACTGTGTTTCAGAGCTTTAGAAGTGCAGTTTAGAAGAGCATTTCATTTTGATAAGCAATGAGTTTATAAAGGAACATAAAAGTACAACTTAATAATGCTCTAAGGACCAGATTACAAGTGAGGCGCTTGTAATGGCTGGTTATTTATCGGGTGCCCGCAAACTAGCAAATGTACCCGTTTGCGGGATTGCAATAAATTAGCGATCCATTTGTAATCTAGCCCTAAATGTGTTATATGCCGGGGTTAAAGCATGGTTAAGGGGATAGTAAAGTCAAAATGAAACCTTCATGATTCAGATAGAGCATGCGATTTACACCAACTTTCCATCTTATTTGTAATATCACATATGCTTCCCTCTCTCTGGGTATCCTTTGTTGAAAAGTATACCTAGGTAGGCTCAGGAGCAGAAATGCACTACTATTGAGCTAGATGCATATATCTGGAGAGCCAATGACAAGATGTGCAGCCAACAATCACCAGCTAGCTTCTAGTAGTGTACTAATGCTCATGAGGTATGGTTTTCAATAAAGGATACAAAGAGAAGGAAGCAAATTTGATCATAGAAATAAACTGGAAAGTTGTATTCAATTTCCCACTCTGTCTAATTAATAAAAATCTAATTATGACTTTAATGTCTCATTAATGGCAGCTCCAAATGGTCTACTGTGAGTTAGCTGAACACATCTGGTGAGCCAATGACAAAAGTCATGTGTATAGCCATCACCAGTTAGTAGTGCATTTTCAACAAAGGATACCAGGAGAACAAAATAAACTTGATAACAGAAGTAATTTGAAAAGTTGCATACTCTAGTCTATCTGAACCATAAGTTTAATTTTGCGTTTCATGTCTCTTGAAGCGATTTCTGCGTTTGGTGAGCTCCCCTTTACAACATTGGGATGGATTCGACCTAAGTTTAATGGTCCTTTAATGTTTGCTAAGTTTCTTCTAGGAAATCCAGCTACAGGCTAGGTTTTGGTGACAGAGGTATTGGCCACAAACTCGGAGCTAGAACAGGACGGTACAGCAGAGTACAAAGCGTGGCTGGTTCATGCACCATAACTGCGGGAAGTTGTGGAAAGTTCACAGGTTGAGAAGGACACTGCCAGCGATTTGCCAGGCAAGTTAGAATGTATAAAGGTGTGAGATTCCCAGCTATATTACTGTGGTTATAATAAGAAGCACATCATATTGCGTTACAATTACCCTTTAAACTGTGATCCTCAGTTTCTTCCAGCACTGCAGGAGTGAAAGAGCAGTCAGGAGAATTAGACTATTTTTTTTTTTCCTTGAAGATTTTACACAGCACAATAAAAGCCTAATGTCTCCCAGCCCCCCTCAATCCTGCTGTGATTTTACCATCCGGACTTAATATGCGTCCTGTTTGGGGACAATTTCTTTCCTATTTCTGCTGTTCAGTGAGATTTATCTGCATTAAATTGGCTCCAATAAAATGAGTTTGTGTTGCTTTTGCTGGGAGCGGAGGAAGTACTCGAGATACGGAATAACTGTCAGGAACATAATAAGCACACAAACTGCAAGCCTTGGCACAAGTGTAACCGTGTGATATCGAGCACAGACAGATTTATCTTGTGATTGAGGGATGCTCGGCACATCAGTAGCATCACCTTCCTATAGGGACCATCGTGCACCTTTTCCCAGGCTGCAGAACACATTCAATTAAAATCCATTCACACGTTGCACGCCAGTTTCTGAGGCTTCCGCTAATGATATTGGTGGAACAAAAACCTACATGTGCATGCAATGTGTTTTCTGTTACATATGCAAAATTGTGCTTACTTAATAGAAGATGCAGGGGACTCTGATAAATACAAAACTAATCTCATCTCAAGAGCTGCCAGAGAGAGCTGGAACACATTGTACGAGGGGTCAAAGGAGCATAAAACTGCAAAAAGAAAAAGCTGTTACATTATTTTATGATTGCTTGTATATAGCAGTGTGTTTAACTCCCGCAAAGAGGTTACACATATAGTTAAACTCAGCTCCAGAGCAGCTACTGGGAGCTAGCTGAAATATTTAGTGAGCCAACGATAAGAGGCCAGTGTCCTCGACTGAGTGGTGGTATGAAATAGCCGGGTGGTGGTAGCGTAGTACTTTGCAATATTATTTTTGTTATTTATAAATGTTATTTAAGCTTTTCAAAGTCAAAGTAAATTCCACAATTTATTTAAAAGTCCTTTAATGATCATTTGTGCAAACCCCCCCCCAAAAAAAAAAAAACATTGAAAAAGATAATAAACTCATTTTAGCTGGGTGGTCAGTGAAATCAGCCAGATGGTGTACCCGTTATATAGGTCCTTCGGAGAACACTAAGAGGCATATGTGCTGCCACCAATCAGCAGCTAACACCCTGTAGTGCATTGCTGCTTCTGAGCCAAGGTATGTTTTTCAACAAAGGATACCAAGCGAACAATAAAAACTTAATAGATTGAAAAGTGGTTTAATTTTGACTTTCATGTACCTAAGTTTACAGGACTAGTTGAAATGCTCTAATTTAATTTACAAAGATGCCCTTCCCCAGTTTACACTATTTTATTAAACTGTGGCTAGAATACAGCCCAATAAAAATGGCCAAACCAATAAAAAGTGTGATGCAATAAGTAATCTGCTAGCATCCTTTTATACCACCATATCGGGCAGATTTTCAGTTCTTCTGTGTAACATATGGCCATAAAAAAAACAATGACTGAAATTGAGGCTTACATGGAAGGTATTGGATTCTATGTTTCACCCTTAAAATGAATGAAGACTTCAAAACATGTGCAAAGGGGAAAGTGAACAGATGTTGTAAATGCATTATCACTCCGTTACCTTCTCATTAAATCCTATGCTCTATGATACCACAAACGGATTAAAAACTAGGCTATAAACAAAGAATCTAGAACAACAATTGTATTATGGTTATCTTAAAGGGACAATACAACCATTTTTACATATGTATTAGAAATGATTCACTGCACAGTAAAAGTCCTGCAAAACACATTCAAATCTGTTATTCTGTTAGCAAATGACACACAGAATAGCAGTATAGGGCCACACCTGTGAATGCTGTGCATCTTATTTCCCTTGCTGTAGCCAATTAGAGACAGATATAAATAAAACCACTATATATCAAGCAATCAGTCTGCAGGGTGTAGGAGGTTCAGGGTTCCCCTGAATGCACTTCAGCCTGTCTAGGAGTTACATAAAAACTACAATTTTTCCGATTTAAATTACAGGAAAGGAAGGCAAAAAAAAAAAAAGAGGAGTACCAAAGTTTTTCCTATGCATAATTAAATATTTAAAGGGGATTTAATGTTTGAACTTAAATGTCCCTTTAAACTGGAAGAATTTGCCTTGTGTTCGGAGCTTTACTGGCTCTAGATAAACCTGTAGAAATACATATTGTGCGGTTATGTCTTGTTCTTTCAGATTGGCCACGTAAATTTTTGTGGCCCTGGAGATTTCATACTGAAGATACATAGGGGCCGATTTTTTAAGCTGCGAATGCAGCCGTTTCAGCACGAGTCTTAAGGCTCGCCGGAAACAAAACTTATGAAGCAGCAGTCTAAGACCTTAACTCATCCGCCACCTCTGAGGTGGCAGACAGCAATTATCCCGAACAGATACGATCGGGATGATTGACACACCCTGCTAGAGGCCGATTGGCTGCGAATATGCGTATGCTATCAGAATTTAGCGATGTCGGACGGCCATGATACGCTACAGCGGATCATGTCTGTCCGACATTTAATAAATCTACCCCATTATCTCAAAGTAAACCACCCCTAGAGTGTCTAATGAAGATTGTTATATATTACAGATGTAATTAAACCATCTCTGTAAATTATATTTGGTCCACTCCCTCCAGAGAGCCTAAAGTGTCTCCATCATACTTTAGTATGGTGAATTTTATCTGATACTGCAACATTCTACACAGTGATTGGTCAGCTCAAAGCACAAACTCATTTACAACTGACCTTAAAAAGTGACATAAAAGTGCAAAAAATGCTTTAACAATTTAGAGCATTTTGCTTGTATATACAAAAATCAGCTCTAGAGCAGCAATGTATTACTAGGAGCTAGCTGAACATATCTAGTAAGCCAATGACAAGACACAAATCCTCAGCTAGCTCTCAGTAGTTCATTACTTCTGCTAAACATATGTAAATATTCTTTTGGTATCCTTTGTTAAAAAGCATAAAGTACTTTTGATAACAGAAATAGCCATGTGGATATGTGTCTGCAGTCTGAGGCATTAAGCTCTTTCCACCTAGTGACTTATTAGGGAAGAAGTGCAAAAAACAAATATCTAGATTTGCACAGATATTCATGTGTTACACTTTCTTTCCTAACAAATCTGGAGGCTGAATGAGCCAAATGCATCAGACTTGTTGCCCTAATGAATGACAAATATATGCACATGCCTAAACAGAAGTAGAATTTAAGTGTCTTAAAAGTGCATGTTCTATCTGAATTATACAACATTTATTTTAACTATCACGTCCCTTTAACTGGATACAGCAAGAGAGAACAGTAACATGAATTCCAGCAGGTGGATCAATCAAGGGCTGTACCTGCACTTTATTTGCAAATCGAGCTAACAAAATGATTTCATATTATTGCTTTTGTGTGCAGGTGTTTAATGGCTGATATATGCTATGAATATATATATATATATATATATATATATATATATATATATATATATATATATATATAAAAACCCTTTTATGTCCCTTTAGTAATGGAGCACAGCTGTATCAATGTGGTGCTCACTGTGTTTTGAAACATAGGGTCAGTTTTAATTGTGTTGGTTTTTAATTATTGCAACTTTAGCAAAAAAGCTTTAATGGAAATATAATTTCTTTTATGTTGAAGCTACCTAAATTCTCAGTAATAAGAGACACTAACTTGAAGAAATTTTGGATTTTTCCACAAAGAGGGAGACGCGGCCAGTTTAGTGACCCCTCCAAATCTTTCTAACAGGTTAACCACTGAAAATGTGCTGTTTTGGAGACGCTCCCGTGTCTGGGAATCTTGCTCCTTTTTCCATGTGTGACCCTAGCTCTCATATTATTCACAGGCAGCTCGGCTCTCGCTGGCAGCCGAGGGAATGTAAATCCTTTCTTTGGCTGTTGAGGCCCCTTTGGATGAAGGAAGCTGTGACTTCAAGGGTAACACTGAAAATCTTTTGGATTAACCGCGGGAAAGTTTATACAGGTGGTTAGAGAGTAGCAGGAAATTAAACCAAAGCGCGGCTTCTGTTTGGTTTCGCTTCCTTGCCAACACACACCTCCCTATACAGATCCCCAACATTACACTGTAAGAATCCAAATGGTGTATTGTCAGCACAATTTCTGCCCATTGAGATCATTGAGATGGAATTAATGTGTTTAGGTTGGAAAGGTCAGTTTTTGTGGGCCATTATTTATTGCCCTTGCAACCATTAAATTGCCCTTTGTACACCATGATTTATTTAAGAAGACACCATAGCTGTGTGGCTCAATAGGCACGCAACGTGCATGCCAAGTGGAAAGCCCCATTATATGAATGTACCCACTGTCATCCTCATGGAAATGTGCACATGAATGGCACATATAGATAATTTAAAACATCTGTTCCACTGTGAACCTTGTTTGATCTCTAAACTTTTTTTCCCTCCTGTAAATATTACTATCTTTAATTCATATTTGAAAACATGTCCTCTATTTGCCCTTAGCTTTTCGAAGTTGGTCTTTGTATTCATATTCCCCTCTCTCCATTTTAAGCTTGGTTCCCTTCTGCTGTATCAAAGGAATTACTTTAAATTAAAGGGATACTAAACCCAATTTTTTTTTTCATTATTCAGATAGAGCATGCAATGTTAAGCAACTTTCTAATTTACTCCTATTATCAATTTTTCTTCGTTTTTCTTGCTATCTTTATTTAAAAATCAGGAATGTAGCGCTTAGGAGCTGGCCCATTTTAGGTTCAGCACCCTGGATAGCGCTTGCTTATTGGTGGATACACTTAGCCACCAATAAGCAAGCACAACCCAGGTTCTGAACCAAAAATGGGCCAGCTCCTTAGCGCTACATTACTGATTTTTAAATAAAGATAGCAAGAGAACGAAGAAAAATTGATAATGGGAATAAATTACTGGCACTTCAAACAGTAATCTTCTCATAACTCTAGGGGGAAAAGGGCAAGCTTCTATCATGCTTAAATTAAGAGAAAACTCCCCAAAACCCTAGACCATAACTAACATTAGGAAGGTTATCATAAAATCTACCACTGAGGAAGTACATTGTGGCATTTATACCACCTCCCGACCCCTAAAAAAGGGCAGTCACAGGTCAAACAGGATGCAGGTGCCCACGTAAAGGAGGAACAGTACATGGTTGTGCCAAAGGGTGGTACACCAGTTCAACCCAACCCAAAAGAGAGGATGGGAGAGGCTATTCTCTTCCAAAGGAAGGAACAGGTCCCCCTAGCAATAAAAAGATGGATTTTCTTGCCAGACTCAGGAGCAAGAACGAATGTTCAAAGCACAAAGGATATGGTACATACTGAAACAGAACCATTACACTCAGTACCGCAGAGCCGGGAATACAATATGGCTGTAGAAGATATCATCTGTCTAATTAATGCTATTAAGACATCTGACAGGAAAAAGAAACAGAAGTACAGCTGTTACTACAAGAGGCAGCGAGATGCTATCAGAGGCCATGTGCAGGTCATGATCTGGATTCCGGATGAGCACAGGTTTGGATTAGGAGGGGTTGTCTGTGTATAAAAACAGCCCAGGAGACTTGCAAAAAAAAGTAAGAAATAAAATATATCACTGGTCAGCACATTGCACTGTTGTTTTCCAAGACTGATACAAAGCAGATCTTGCTGTGATAGCTTGTGCACATGAGCAGGGGTCCTGTGTATTGTTGCAGACACCTAGACAGTGAATTCCTGGCCTCAGACACCACAAACAACGTTAGTGGAAACACTGCCATAAACGCAGCATAGCATACACTGTGTACTATCATTTCCGCAAATCAAGTCTATGTGCCAAACACTTGACATTATGTGCAGCGGATTCCTTCTAAATCAGTCTATTTAATGTGTAGTTATGAGCCTGCAGGATTCCAGAAAAATAAAAGGTAACTATAAAAACAGATAGACAGATATTATGTAGAAACTGCAATATGCACAACACTAACCAAAGATCACCATTTGCCAGATGGCTGGAGAAAGGGGCATTTTTTTTTTACAATCTAACAGTTAATCTTGTGTTTGCAGATTCTTTAAGCACATACAAATATCTAGTGACAAATTAAAGACAGCCTGCTTATGAACACATTTCACCTGTATATATTATGGTGATACTTAGCTACGTGATTCCATTATGTAAATGCAGAGTGAAAGAAATGATCAAGAGCGACATTGTAACACCTCACTGCTGCCCTAATATTCACAGGCTCTGTCATATGTATCAGAGTGCCCAATGAAATGCCCTAAATATAGAGAAGTAATTAAAGCTGGTGTATTCTTGGTTCAAGCTATCTTAATCTCTCTGGTATGAGGGGAAAAAAAACCCTAAATCAATCCACGCACTTGCCCCAACTAAAACAAAATCAACCATTCAACAAGCTTTAGTTTATTGGAAATATTTGCCCACATTCACACTCTTCCATAGTAGAATTTTTTTTTTTTTTTTAAACCAAGTAGTCAGCTTTAAAAACATATCTAAAAACAATACACGCCCACCAACAAAAATGGAGGAAAGTAAATTTCTCATACTATTAGACCACAGAGATGAAGAAGGTAAGTATTGCATAAACACAACATCAATGCTCCTATTTAACTGTCAACAAGATTCCCGCAAATGGAAAGCAACAAGGAAAAACAGAAAAGAAAACCCGAAACACACCAATAATTACCTATGTAAGGAATTGTGTTACACAATGGAATGTCTATAGTTTATTCACAAAAAGAAAAACATCCATTCCATTGTTCCACTCTCTTCTGTAGTAATTATAAATTTAGATAATAGTAAAACTAGTACAAGATGCGGTCACGGCACAGCTTGTGGGACGCTACACTGATATAAATAATCCAGCTTGTCACTGTGTGTCAGGGCTTCAGGCCAAAGGAGAGAACTGCAAGAAGTTAAGAGCACAAGGTGAATCAGCAACTGCTTGTAAAATTCTAAACCCTTTATCTCCTGCCATGCTGGGTCAAGATCTTATAAACTAGCACATGAGGTCTTGTTTCAGCTGCCAAAATGTTAAATAAACAGGAGTCGCTTGCTGTTGCTCACTTATATGGGGCTTGTTTACAGGGACAGTTTCCAGAATTGGCTAAGAGTGAGACGCTGACGCTATAAAGGCCTTAACCCATTCTAGTTCCTATAACCCAACGCTAGCAGAGCTTCAGGGGTTCCATGAACAAGTCCGATTAGATCAGTGGCACAAGTGAATACAGAATAGTAGTGCACTCTATGTATAGATTTAGCTAGCGGTGGGGTTGCTCATATTATATATTCATATTATATTCCTATGATTGTTGCTCATTAAAAAACGACTCCCATCACCAAGTTACCATTCAAAATTCACGAACATTATTAATCTTTCTTAAAAAAAAGACAATGAACTCAACATTTAATTTTCATGTTTAATAAAAGAAAACTAAACAACCCTGCAATATACAGTCATTATTTATGCCACCTGCTTTTGAAATCTGTGCTTGTTTCACTCCCTCCAGAGAGGCTTGAATAAATCCAATATACATAAAGGGACAGTCTACTCCAGAATTTGTATGGTTTTAAAAGGTAGATTCATATTAATGCACTTTTTACCTCTGTGATTCCCTTGTATCTAAGCCTCTGCAAACTGCCCCCGTATCTCAGTTCTTTTGACAGATATACAGTTTAGCCAATCAGTGCTAAGGGGAGTGAGCATATTGTCTGTCAAAAACGGTCAAAATGCACTGAGATAAGAAGCAGTTTACCGGCTTAGAAATCAGCAAATGAGCCTACCTAGGTTTAGATTTCCACAAAGAATACCAAGAGAACAAAGCAAATTTAATGATAAAAGTAAATTGGAAAGTTGTTTAAAATCACATCCCCTATTGGAATCATAAAAATGTAATTTTGACTAGACTGTCCCTTTAAGTATAGTGACGCGTATGTAACCCTGCAGCACTCTACATAGTGATTGGTTAGCTCAGAGATCAAGCTTATTTACATCTGTCCATAACTGGCCAAGGATCAAGAGACCAGCAACATCAGGCCTAAGTAAGCCATGATTTACAAAACTGTTCTAACAAAAGTACAGTGTTAAGTGATTTTAAACAATTACTTTTGCATTGTAGTAATTAATTACTGACATATGGGGTCTGATGTCCTTTTAATCTCCTCCTGGCTGCCTAGCACTCTGGAGCACTTAGAACTTTCGTACCAATATGGCAGCCTATTTGTCTAAATGATGACTGGAATGTAAAAGGTTACAACATTAAAGGGACATTAAACACTAAATAAATGCTAGATAGAATTATGCATTCAAAGAAAAGATTATTCTGAGAATAACACGTATTGTATGTAAGTTTCATTAGCTGTTTAAATAGTGACAAAATAAGTAAAGTTTTAGTGTCTATAAAACAATGGGAGCTGCCATGTTGTAACTTAGGTTACCTTCTCTGCTGTGGCCAATTAGGGACAGTTATAAATAGGTCACTAGAGTGTGCAACCAATGGCTGTGTGGAATATAACAGTGTTCTGCACTTCTATTTCTAACAGCAACTGAAAAGCTCACAATTTCAGAATGGAATTGCAGGAAAAGGGGACAAAATAAATAATTAAAGTATATTGCAGTTTTTTATTTATACGGTTTAACATTTGAAATTACAATCTCAAAGTGTTTGTCTCTTTAACTGTTGTTATTAAGAGCTTATTCAGCTCTAATGTGAGTGAACACAAAAAAAAAACTTCAATGCAAGACTTGTACTATTTAACCCCTTGGTTACCAAAGAGCTGCCTCGCAGGTAACAACGGGTTAAATGGGTGCTGATTTATGTGATTTGTGACTTACATGAATGGTGTTTGATGTGGGAGAACAACCTCAAATCATCTATATATCTAAAAATAGCAAGATGGGCAAAAAAAGAGATAATCTAGAGCAGCGTTTCTAAACCTTTTTGTAGCAAGCATCTGTACAGGCATAAACAGTCGCCCTATGTACTCCCAACCGTAACGCGTACATATTATTAGGTTAAAAAAAACAAGAGGCCAACGTGCAGAGCTCAGAATAGAACTAATTTGTATCGGAGATATTTTTCTGTTTTCAGGAATTTATTTTTAAAATCACGTTTTACTGAATCCAAATGCAGCAAACCTTGGGGAATATTAGAGGACAGCAACTGATAGATAAAACACAAACAACACACAAATGTATATATTTTATAATATTAAGTCGCTTACATTATAAAAAACATATGATGGGGAAGTTCTGCATAACCTAATCACATATGCAGCTTATCATTTCATTGTGGCATAGCTGGTTATAGAACACTGTACCTGAACATTTAATCAGGGTTATGTTCTTTGTGATATCTCTGTGGCACATGGTAGCTTAGTCACACTTTTTCACAGTGCTATATATTTTACATGGCACTTTCCCTGTGACACACTTTATATCAGCATTTCTCAACTCCAGTACTTAAATGTCACTAACTGGCCGGATCCTAAGGGTTTTCCTACCTGAGTACAGGTGAGTCAGTCACAGTGAGTCAGCAGCTGGCCAGCCAAGATGGGAATTGCAATATGGCCTGTTAAAGGGTCAGTCAAAAAAAGGTAGATAATCCCTTTATTACCCATTCCCCAGTTTTTCATAACCAACACAGTTATATTAATACACTTTTTACCTCTGCGATTACCTTGTATCTAAGCCTCTGTAAACTGCCCTCTTATTTCAGTTCTTTTGACAGACTTGGATTTTAGCCGATCAGTGTTCGCTCCTAGGGAGCTTCACGTGCGTGAGCTCAATGTTATCTATATGAAACACATGAACTAATGCTCACTAGTGGTGAAAAACTGTCAAAATGCTTTCAGATTAGAGGCGGCCTTCAAGGTCAAGAAATTAGCTTATAAACCTCCTAGGTTTAGCTTTCAACTAAGAATACCAAGAGAACAAAGCAAAATTGGTGATAAAAGTAAAATGGAAAGTTGTTTAAAATGACATGCCCTATTTAAATCATGAAAGGTTTTTTTTGGACTTTACTGTACCTTAAAGTGTACCTGAGGGTAGAACGGAGGAACATTGATTTTTGTGATACATTAAATGTTTGCCTTAGCTACATCAAGGCAAAAAATAATGAAAGGGTAAGTGCTGAAGTACCCTTACCAATGCTCCAGGTAGCCCCAAGTAACACAGGCTGAGTATAACTTATTGCAGGGGAAAATGAAAAGAGCATGTGTTCTATTTTTCCTCGCTGTGAACTGTATATAAAACAAAGTACACTATAATTAGTAGCATTTAAAAGTCTTTAACCCCTTAATGACCACGACGTGCAGGGTACGTCCTCCAAAAAAATGTCCTTAACGACAAAGGGCGTACCCTGTACGTCGTTAGTCTTTGAAAGCAGTGGAAGCGATCCTGATCGCTTCCAGCTGCTTTCATGTTATTGCAGTGATGCCTCGATATAGAGGCATTCTGCAATAACTTTTTTAAGCAGTCCGATGCAGAGAGAGCCACTCTGTGGCCCTCTCTGCATCGGCTATTGGTGGCTATGATCGTTGGTGGGTGGGAGCGTGTCCAGGGAGGTGAGAAGGCAGCCATCAGTAGAGGAGGGGGCGGGATCACGGGAGCGTGCGCGCGCGTGCACGTGTGAAACTGCCTGGCCAAAAGTTAAAGTGGAAGAGGCACAAGGTGGGACTCAGTGGGAGAGAGGGTGGGAATAAAAAATATTAATGATCTGGGAGAGGGTGGGGGGATTGGGTGTTAAGGGGGCTAAGCTACACTACAGAAAAACTTAAAATAAACATTTGATTTCAAACTGGGTACTGGCAGACAGCTGCCAGTACCCAATATGGTGCACAATAAGGCAGAGGAGGGGGGTAGAGAGCTGTTTGGGGGGGATCAGGGAGGTTGGGGCTAAGGGGGGGGGGGTCCTACACAGCAGATTTTTTTTTTTTTAAACAAAACAAAAAAAAACTTTTATTTTAGTACTGGCAGACTTTCTGCCAGTACTTAAGATGGCGGGGACAATTGTGGGTTGGGGGAGGGAAGAGAGCTGTTTGGGAGGGGTCAGGAGGTGTGATGTGTCAGGTGGGAGGCTGATCTCTACACTAAAGCTAAAATTAACCCTGCAAGCTCCCTATAAGCTACCTAATTAACCCCTTCACTGCTAGCCATAATACACGTATGATGCGCAGCAGCATTTAGCGGCCTTCTAATTACCAAAAAGCAACGCCAAAGTCATATATGTCTGCTATTTCTGAACAAAGGGGATCCTAGAGAAGCATTTACAACCATGTGTGCCATAATTGCACAAGCTGTTTGTAAATAATGTCAGTGAGAAACATAAAATTGTGAAAAATTTAGCGTTTTTTTCAATTTGATCGCATTTTGCGGTGAAACGGTGGCATGAAATATACCAAAATGTGCCTAGATCAATACTTGGGGTTGTCTACTGCACTACACTAAAGCTAAAATTAACCCTACAAGCTCCCTACATGCTCCCTAATTAACCCCTTCACTGCTGGGCATAATACACGTGTGGTGCACAGTGGCATTTAGCGGCCTTCTAATTACCAAAAAGCAACGCCAAAGCCATATATGTCTGCTATTTCTGAACAAAGGGGATCCCAGAGAAGCATTTACAACCATTTATGCCATAATTGCACAAATTGTTTGTAAATAATTTCAGTGAGAAACCTAAAGTTTGTGAAAAAATTTGTGAAAATGTGAAGGATTTTTTTTATTTGATGGCATTTGGCGGTGAAATGGTGGCATGAAATATACCAAAATGGGCCTAGATCAATACTTTGGATTGTCTTCTAAAAAAAATATATACATGTCAAGGGATATTCAGGGATTCCTGAAAGATATCAGTGTCCCAATGTAACTAGCGCTAATTTTGAAAAAAAGTGGTTTGGAAATAGCAAAGTGCTACTTGTATTTATGGCCCTATAACTTGCAAAAAAAGCAAAGAACATGTAAAAATTGGGTATTTCTAAACTCAGGACAAAATTTAGAAACTATTTAGCATGGGAGTTTTCTGTGGTTGTAAATGTGTAACAGATTTTGGGGATCAATGTTAGAAAAAGTGTGTGTTTACCATTTATTTCCTCATATTTTATAATTTTTTTTATAGTAAATTATAAGATATGATGAAAATAATGGTATCTTTAGAAAGTCCATTTAATGACGAGAAAAACGATATATAATATGTGTGGGTACAGTAAATAAGTAAGAGGAAAATTACAGCTAAACTCAAATACCACAAAAATGTAAAAATAGCCTTGGTCCCAAACGGACAGAAAATGGAAAAGTGATATGGTCATTAAGGGGTTAAATCCAAACATACTCTGGTTTTCAATGGGAGAGACAGTGAATAAAATGTCTGGTTCTAACATGTTGATATCTAAACTGATAAAAATAATTATATATATATACATATACATACACACACACACACACACACACACACACATATTTATATATATATATATATATATATATATATATATATATATATATATATATATATATATATATACACAATAACAGAATTTATGCTTACCTGATAAATTACTTTCTCCAACGGTGTGTCCGGTCCACGGCGTCATCCATTAATTGTGGGATATTCTCCTCTCTCACAGGGAAAGGCAAGGAGAGCACACAGCAAGAGCTGTCCATATAGTCCCTCCCAGGCTCCGCCCCCCCAGTCATTCGACCGACGGTTAGGAGAAAAAAGGAGAAACTATAGGGTGCCGTGGTGACTGTAGTGTATAGAGAAAGAAATTTTTCAAACCTGATTAAAAAACCAGGGCGGGCCGTGGACCGGACACACCCTTGGAGAAAGTAATTTATCAGGTAAGCATAAATTCTGTTTTCTCCAACATTGGTGTGTCCGGTCCACGGCGTCATCCATTACTTGTGGGAACCAATACCAAAGCTTTAGGACACGGATGAAGGGAGGGAGCAAATCAGGTTACCTAAACAGAAGCCACCACGGCTTGCAAAACCTTTCTCCCAAAAATAGCCTCCGAAGAAGCAAAAGTATCAAATTTGTAGAATTTTGGCAAAAGTGTGCAGAGAAGACCAAGTCGCTGCCTTACATAACTGATCAACAGAAGCCTCGTTCTTGAAGGCCCATGTGGAAGCCACAGCCCTAGTAGAGTGAGCTGTGATTCGTTCAGGAGGCTGCCGTCCGGCAGTCTCATAAGCCAATCGGATAATGCTTTTCAGCCAGAAAGAAAGAGAGGTAGCAGTAGCTTTTTGTCCTCTCCTCTTACCAGAATAAACGACAAACAAAGAAGAAGTTTGTCTGAAATCCTTTGTTGCTTCTAAATAGAACTTTAAAGCACGGACTACATCTAAATTGTGTAACAAACGTTCCTTCTTTGAAACTGGTAATCGGACACAAAGAAGGAACAACTATTTCCTGATTAATATTCTTGTTGGAAACAACTTTTGGAAGAAAACCAGGCTTGGTACGCAAAACAACCTTATCTGAATGGAACACCAGATAGGGTGGATCACACTGCAAAGCAGATAGTTCAGAAACTCTTCTAGCAGAAGAAATAGCAACCAAAAACAGAACTTTCCAAGATAGTAACTTGATATCTATGGAATGTAAGAGTTCAAACGGAACCCCTTGAAGAACTGAAAGAACTAAATTTAGACTCCAGGGAGGAGTCAAAGGTCTGTAAACAGGCTTGATTCTGACCAAAGCCTGTACAAAAGCTTGTACATCTGGCACAGCTGCCAGTCGTTTGTGTAACAACACGGATAAAGCAGAAATCTGTCCTTTTAGAGAACTCGCTGACAACCCTTTATCCAAACCCTCTTGGAGAAAGGAGAGAATCTTAATCTTACTCCAGGAGAATCCCTTGGATTCACACCAACAGATATATTTTTTCCATATTTTATGGTAAATCTTTCTAGTCACAGGTTTTCTGGACTGAACCAGAGTATCTATCACTGAATTTGAAAACCCACGCTTGGATAAAATCAAGCGTTCAAATTCCAAGCAGTCAGCTGCAGAGAAACTAGATTTGGATGTTTAAATGGACCTTGTACTAGAAGATCCTGTCTCAAAGGTAGCTTCCATGGTGGAGCCGATGACATATTCACCAGGTCTGCATACCAAGTCCTGCATGGCCACAGAATCACAGAGGCCTTCTCCTGTTTGATCCTGGCTACGAGCCTGGGAAGGAGAGGGAACGGTGGAAACACATAAGCTAGGTTGAACGACCAAGGCGCCACTAATGCATCCACTAGAGTCGCCTTGGGATCCCTGGATCTGGACCCGTAGCAAGGAACCTTGAAGTTCTGACGAGACGCCATCAGATCCATGTCTGGAATGCCCCATAATTGAGTCAACTGGGCAAAGACCTCCGGGTGGAGTTCCCACTCCCCCGGAATGAAAGTCTGACGACTCAGATAATCCGCTTCCCAGTTGTCTACTCCTGGGATGTGAATTGCAGATAGATGGCAGGAGTGATCCTCCGCCCATTTGATGATCTTGGATACCTCTCTCTTATCGCCAAGGAACTCCTTGTTCCTCCCTGATGGTTGATGTAAGCTACAGTCATCATGTTGTCTGACTGGAATCTTATGAATCCGGCCTTCACTAATTGAGGCCAAGCCCGGAGAGCATTGAATATCGCTCTCACTTCCAGGAAGTTTATCGGAAGAAGAGACTCTTCCCGAGACCATAGACCCTGAGCTTTCAGGGAATCCCAGACCGCGCCCCAGCCTAATAGACTGGCGTCGGTCGTGACAATGTCCCACTCTGGTCTGCGGAAACTCATTCCCTGAGACAGGTGATCCTGATTCAACCACCAACGGAGTGAGTCTCTGGTCACCTGGTCTACTTGAATCTGTGGAGACAAGTCTGCATAGTCCCCATTCCACTGATTGAGCATGCACAGATGTAATGGTCTTAGATGAATTTGAGCAAAAGGAACTATGTCCATTGCTGTAACCATCAATCCTACTACTTCCATGCACTGAGCTATGGAAGGCTGCAGAATAGAGTGAAGAACTTGACAAGAGATTAGAAGCTTTGACTTTCTGACTTCTGTCAGGAAGATCTTCATTTCTAAAGAATCTATTATTGTTCCCAAAAAGGGAACTCTTGTTGACGGAGACAGGGAACTCTTTTCTATGTTCACCTTCCACCCGTGAGATCTGAGAAAGGCTAGAACAATGTCTGTATGAGTCTTTTCCTTGGAAAACGACTCTTGATTTAGAATGTCGTCTAGATAAGGTGCCACTGCAATGCCCCTCGGTCTTAGAACCGCCAGAAAGGACCCTAGCACCTTTGTGAAAATTCTGGGAGCAGTGGCTAAACCGAACGGAAGAGCCACGAACTGGTAATGTTTGTCCAGAAAGGTGAACCTTAGGAACTGATGATGATCTTTGTGGATAGGAATAAGTAGGTACGCATCCTTTAAATCCACGGTAGTCATATATTGACCCTCCTGGATTGTAGGTAAAATTGTTCGAATGGTTTCCATTTTGAACGATGGAACTCTGAGAAATTTGTTTAGAATTTTTAAATCCAGAATTGGTCTGAAAGTTCCCTCTTTTTTGGGAACTACAAACAGATTTGAGTAAAAAACAGAATTTATGTTTACCTGATAAATTACTTTCTCCAACGGTGTGTCCGGTCCACGGCGTCATCCTTACTTGTGGGATATTCTCTTCCCCAACAGGAAATGGCAAAGAGCCCAGCAAAGCTGGTCACATGATCCCTCCTAGGCTCCGCCTACCCCAGTCATTCGACCGACATTAAGGAGGAATATTTGCATAGGAGAAACCATATGGTACCGTGGTGACTGTAGTTAAAGAAAATAAATTATCAGACCTGATTAAAAAAACCAGGGCGGGCCGTGGACCGGACACACCGTTGGAGAAAGTAATTTATCAGGTAAACATAAATTCTGTTTTCTCCAACATAGGTGTGTCCGGTCCACGGCGTCATCCTTACTTGTGGGAACCAATACCAAAGCTTTAGGACACGGATGAAGGGAGGGAGCAAATCAGGTCACCTAAATGGAAGGCACCACGGCTTGCAAAACCTTTCTCCCAAAAATAGCCTCAGAAGAAGCAAAAGTATCAAACTTGTAAAATTTGGTAAAAGTGTGCAGTGAAGACCAAGTCGCTGCCCTACATATCTGATCAACAGAAGCCTCGTTCTTGAAGGCCCATGTGGAGGCCACAGCCCTAGTGGAATGAGCTGTGATTCTTTCGGGAGGCTGCCGTCCGGCAGTCTCGTAAGCCAATCTGATGATGCTTTTAAGCCAAAAAGAGAGAGAGGTAGAAGTTGCTTTTTGACCTCTCCTTTTACCAGAATAAACAACAAACAAGGAAGATGTTTGTCTAAAATCCTTTGTAGCATCTAAATAGAATTTTAGAGCGCGAACAACATCCAAATTGTGCAACAAACGTTCCTTCTTTGAAACTGGTTTCGGACACAGAGAAGGTACGATAATCTCCTGGTTAATGTTTTTGTTAGAAACAACTTTTGGAAGAAAACCAGGTTTAGTACGTAAAACCACCTTATCTGCATGGAACACCAGATAAGGAGGAGAACACTGCAGAGCAGATAATTCTGAAACTCTTCTAGCAGAAGAAATTGCAACTAAAAACAAAACTTTCCAAGATAATAACTTAATATCAACGGAATGCAAGGGTTCAAACGGAACCCCCTGAAGAACTGAAAGAACTAAATTGAGACTCCAAGGAGGAGTCAAAGGTTTGTAAACAGGCTTAATTCTAACCAGAGCCTGAACAAAGGCTTGAACATCTGGCACAGCGGCCAGCTTTTTGTGAAGTAACACAGACAAGGCAGAAATCTGTCCCTTCAGGGAACTTGCAGATAATCCTTTTTCCAATCCTTCTTGAAGGAAGGATAGAATCCTAGGAATCTTAACCTTGTCCCAAGGGAATCCTTTAGATTCACACCAACAGATATATTTTTTCCAAATTTTGTGGTAAATCTTTCTAGTTACAGGCTTTCTGGCCTGAACAAGAGTATCGATAACAGAATCTGAGAACCCTCGCTTCGATAAGATCAAGCGTTCAATCTCCAAGCAGTCAGCTGGAGTGAAACCAGATTCGGATGTTCGAACGGACCCTGAACAAGAAGGTCTCGTCTCAAAGGTAGCTTCCAAGGTGGAGCCGATGACATATTCACCAGATCTGCATACCAAGTCCTGCGTGGCCACGCAGGAGCTATCAAGATCACCGACGCCCTCTCCTGATTGATCCTGGCTACCAGCCTGGGGATGAGAGGAAACGGCGGGAACACATAAGCTAGTTTGAAGGTCCAAGGTGCTACTAGTGCATCCACTAGAGCCGCCTTGGGATCCCTGGATCTGGACCCGTAGCAAGGAACTTTGAAGTTCTGACGAGAGGCCATCAGATCCATGTCTGGAATGCCCCACAGCTGAGTGACTTGGGCAAAGATTTCCGGATGGAGTTCCCACTCCCCCGGATGCAATGTCTGACGACTCAGAAAATCCGCTTCCCAATTTTCCACTCCTGGGATGTGGATAGCAGACAGGTGGCAGGAGTGAGACTCCGCCCATAGAATGATTTTGGTCACTTCTTCCATCGCCAGGGAACTCCTTGTTCCCCCCTGATGGTTGATGTACGCAACAGTTGTTATTTATCGGTAACAGAGATTCTTCCCGAGACCAAAGACCCTGAGCTTTCAGGGATCCCCAGACCGCGCCCCAGCCCATCAGACTGGCGTCGGTCGTGACAATGACCCACTCTGGTCTGCGGAATGTCATCCCTCGTGACAGGTTGTCCAGGGACAGCCACCAACGGAGTGAGTCTCTGGTCCTCTGATTTACTTGTATCTTCGGAGACAAGTCTGTATAGTCCCCATTCCACTGACTGAGCATGCACAGTTGTAATGGTCTTAGATGAATGCGCGCAAAAGGAACTATGTCCATTGCCGCTACCATCAACCCGATCACTTCCATGCACTGAGCTATGGAAGGAAGAGGAACGGAATGAAGTATCCGACAAGAGTCTAGAAGTTTTGTTTTTCTGGCCTCTGTCAGAAAAATCCTCATTTCTAAGGAGTCTATTATTGTTCCCAAGAAGGGAACCCTTGTTGACGGAGATAGAGAACTCTTTTCCACGTTCACTTTCCATCCGTGAGATCTGAGAAAGGCCAGGACAATGTCCGTGTGAGCCTTTGCTTGAGGAAGGGACGACGCTTGAATCAGAATGTCGTCCAAGTAAGGTACTACAGCAATGCCCCTTGGTCTTAGCACAGCTAGAAGGGACCCTAGTACCTTTGTGAAAATCCTTGGAGCAGTGGCTAATCCGAAAGGAAGCGCCACGAACTGGAAATGTTTGTCCAGGAATGCGAACCTCAGGAACCGATGATGTTCCTTGTGGATAGGAATATGTAGATACGCATCCTTTAAATCCACCGTGGTCATGAATTGACCTTCCTGGATGGAAGGAAGAATAGTTCGAATGGTTTCCATCTTGAACGATGGAACCTTGAGAAACTTGTTTAAGATCTTGAGATCTAAGATTGGTCTGAACGTTCCCTCTTTTTTGGGAACTATGAACAGATTGGAGTAGAACCCCATCCCTTGTTCTCTTAATGGAACAGGATGAATCACTCCCATTTTTAACAGGTCTTCTACACAATGTAAGAATGCCTGTCTTTTTATGTGGTCTGAAGACAACTGAGACCTGTGGAACCTCCCCCTTGGGGGAAGTCCCTTGAATTCCAGAAGATAACCTTGGGAGACTATTTCTAGCGCCCAAGGATCCAGAACATCTCTTGCCCAAGCCTGAGCGAAGAGAGAGAGTCTGCCCCCCACCAGATCCGGTCCCGGATCGGGGGCCAACATTTCATGCTGTCTTGGTAGCAGTGGCAGGTTTCTTGGCCTGCTTACCCTTGTTCCAGCCTTGCATTGGTCTCCAAGCTGGCTTGGCTTGAGAAGTATTACCCTCTTGCTTAGAGGACGTAGCACTTTGGGCTGGTCCGTTTCTACGAAAGGGACGAAAATTAGGTTTATTTTTTGCCTTGAAAGGCCGATCCTGAGGAAGGGCGTGGCCCTTACCCCCAGTGATATCAGAGATAATCTCTTTCAAGTCAGGGCCAAACAGCGTTTTCCCCTTGAAAGGAATGTTAAGTAGCTTGTTCTTGGAAGACGCATCAGCCGACCAAGATTTCAACCAAAGCGCTCTGCGCGCCACAATAGCAAACCCAGAATTCTTAGCCGCTAACCTAGCCAATTGCAAAGTGGAGTCTAGGGTGAAAGAATTAGCCAATTTGAGAGCATTGATTCTGTCCATAATCTCCTCATAAGGAGGAGAATCACTATCGACCGCCTTTATCAGCTCATCGAACCAGAAACATGCGGCTGTAGCGACAGGGACAATGCATGAAATTGGTTGTAGAAGGTAACCCTGCTGAACAAACATCTTTTTAAGCAAACCTTCTAATTTTTTATCCATAGGATCTTTGAAAGCACAACTATCCTCTATGGGTATAGTGGTGCGTTTGTTTAAAGTGGAAACCGCTCCCTCGACCTTGGGGACTGTCTGCCATAAGTCCTTTCTGGGGTCGACCATAGGAAACAATTTTTTAAATATGGGGGGAGGGACGAAAGGAATACCGGGCCTTTCCCATTCTTTATTAACAATGTCCGCCACCCGCTTGGGTATAGGAAAAGCTTCTGGGAGCCCCGGCACCTCTAGGAACTTGTCCATTTTACATAGTTTCTCTGGGATGACCAACTTGTCACAATCATCCAGAGTGGATAATACCTCCTTAAGCAGAATGCGGAGATGTTCCAACTTAAATTTAAATGCAATCACATCAGGTTCAGCTTGTTGAGAAATGTTCCCTGAATCAGTAATTTCTCCCTCAGACAAAACCTCCCTGGCCCCATCAGACTGGGTTAGGGGCCCTTCAGAAATATTATTATCAGCGTCGTCATGCTCTTCAGTATCTAAAACAGAGCAGCCGCGCTTACGCTGATAAGTGTTCATTTTGGCTAAAATGTTTTTGACAGAATTATCCATTACAGCCGTTAATTGTTGCATAGTAAGGAGTATTGGCGCGCTAGATGTACTAGGGGCCTCCTGAGTGGGCAAGACTCGTGTAGACGAAGGAGGGAATGATGCAGTACCATGCTTACTCCCCTCACTTGAGGAATCATCTTGGGCATCATTGTCATTGTCACATAAATCACATTTATTTAAATGAATAGGAATTCTGGCTTCCCCACATTCAGAACACAGTCTATCTGGTAGTTCAGACATGTTAAACAGGCATAAACTTGATAACAAAGTACAAAAAACGTTTTAAAATAAAACCGTTACTGTCACTTTAAATTTTAAACTGAACACACTTTATTACTGCAATTGCGAAAAAACATGAAGGAATTGTTCAAAATTCACCAAATTTTCACCACAGTGTCTTAAAGCCTTAAAAGTATTGCACACCAATTTTGGAAGCTTTAACCCTTAAAATAACGGAACCGGAGCCGTTTTGAACTTTAACCCCTTTACAGTCCCTGGTATCTGCTTTGCTGAGACCCAACCAAGCCCCAAGGGGAATACGATACCAAATGACGCCTTCAGAAAGTCTTTTCTAAGTATCAGAGCTCCTCTCACATGCGACTGCATGCCATGCCTCTCAAAAACAAGTGCGCAACACCGGCGCGAAAATGAGGCTCTGCCTATGCTTTGGGAAAGCCCCTAAAGAATAAGGTGTCTAAAACAGTGCCTGCCGATATTATTATATCAAAATACCCAGATAAAATGATTCCTCAAGGCTAAATATGTGTTAATAATGAATCGATTTAGCCCAGAAAAAGTCTACAGTCTTAATAAGCCCTTTTTGAAGCCCTTATTTACCGGATCCCATAGGGAAAATGACAGCTTCCAGCATTACATCGTCTTGTTAGAATGTGTCATACCTCAAGCAGCAAGAGACTGCTCACTGTTCCCCCAACTGAAGTTAATTGCTCTCAACAGTCCTGTGTGGAACAGCCATGGATTTTAGTGACGGTTGCTAAAATCATTTTCCTCATACAAACAGAAATCTTCATCTCTTTTCTGTTTCAGAGTAAATAGTACATACCAGCACTATTTTAAAATAACAAACTCTTGATTGAATAATAAAAACTACAGTTAAACACTAAAAAACTCTAAGCCATCTCCGTGGAGATGTTGCCTGTACAACGGCAAAGAGAATGACTGGGGTAGGCGGAGCCTAGGAGGGATCATGTGACCAGCTTTGCTGGGCTCTTTGCCATTTCCTGTTGGGGAAGAGAATATCCCACAAGTAAGGATGACGCCGTGGACCGGACACACCTATGTTGGAGAAACCCCTGACCTTGTTCCACAGTTGGAACTGGGTGTATCACTCCCATCTTTAACAGGTCTTCTACACAATGTAAGAATGCCTGTCTCTTTATTTGGTTTGAAGATAAGTGAGACATGTGGAACCTTCCCCTTGGGGGTAGTTCCTTGAATTCTAGAAGATAACCCTGAGAGACAATTTCTAGTGCCCAGGGATCCTGAACATCTCTTGCCCAAGCCTGAGCAAAGAGAGAGAGTCTGCCCCCTACTAGATCCGGTCCCGGATCGGGGGCTACCCCTTCATGCTGTTTTGGTAGCAGCAGCAGGCTTTTTGGCCTGTTTACCCTTGTTCCAGCCTTGCATTGGTTTCCAAGCTGGTTTGGTCTGGGAAGTGTTACCCTCTTGTCTAGAGGCTGCAGAGTTGGAAGCCGGTCCATTCCTGAAATTTTTAGCCTTGAAAGGTCTATCTTGTGGGAGGGCATGGCCCTTTCACCCAGTGATGTCTGAAATAATCTCTTTCAATTCTGGCCCAAAAAGGGTCTTACCTTTGAAAAGGATATTAAGCAATTTTGTCTTGGAAGATACATCCGCCGACCAAGACTTTAGCCAGAGCGCTCTGCGCGCCACAATTGCAAACCCTAAATTTTTCGCCGCTAACCTTGCTAACTGCAAAGCGTCGTCTAAAATAAAGGAATTAGCTAAGTTAAGTGCGTGAATTCTGTCCATGACTTCCTCATACGGAGTCTCCCTACTGAGCGACTTTTCCAGTTCCTCGAACCAGAACCACGCCGCTGTAGTGACAGGAATAATGAACGAAATAGGTTGAAGAAGGTAACTTTGCTGTACAAAAATCTTTTTAAGCAAACCCTCCAATTTTTTATCCATAGGATCTTTGAAAGCACAATTGTCCTCAATAGGAATGGTCGTGTGCTTGGCTAGAGTAGAAACCGCCCCCTCGACCTTAGGGACTGTTTGCCATGTGTCCTTCCTGGGGTCGACCATAGGGAACAATTTCTTAAATATAGGAGGAGGGACAAAAGGTATGTCTGGCTTCTCCCACTCCTTATACACTATGTCCGCCACCCGTTTAGGTATCGGAAAAGCATCAGGGTGCACCGGGACCTCAAGGAACTTGTCCATCTTGCACAATTTTTCTGGGATGACCAGATTGTCACAATCATCCAGAGTAGATAGCACCTCCTTAAGTAATGCGCGGAGATGCTCTAATTTAAATTTAAATGTCACAACATCAGGTTCTGCCTGCTGAGAAATTCTTCCTATCAGAAATTTCCCCATCTGAGGGTATGACAGAAAAATTATCATCAGCGCCCTCCTGCTCTACAGTGTTTAAAACACAGCAATCGCGCTTTCTCTGAAATGCTTTAAATAAGGGTAGGGGGTTGAGCAGGGGGTTGATATGTATCAGAAAAAGTTTTCTCGAACTTGCCGAACTTTGTCACTATAAAAGCGGGATCTTGCTTTCTATATTTGGGAAGATCGATACAAGCCCAAAAACTATACCTTTAAGGATCGAATCTGATAATGTTGATCTGGGACCCGTACCATTAATTTTGACAGCTTACTATTTGCGATGGGGTCCTATGCGCA